>NW_020953949.1:2066012-2198873 GCF_900497805.2 Vombatus ursinus | reverse complement strand
AAAGAAAGAAAGAAAGAAAGAAAGAAAGAAAGAAAGAAAGAAAGAAAAAGAAAAACAGTATTCTTTCACGGGAGTAATCAGCAGAGGGTAGACTAGAATTTGACCTTTTTCTTGAAGTATAAACAGTGGAGACACTAAAATACTAAATTAAATGTTCGACCTGGCCTTACGAGGAAGTGTGAGGTAATGGAATGATTACTGCAATAGAAGCCAAAACCTCTGTTCCCAGCTTTATTACCATCCTTGTAGGTAAATGGTTTTTAACCTCCCTGAGCCTCAGTTTCCTCAGCTGTGAAACTGGGAAAATAATACTAGCATGACTGACCTTACAAGATGCTTGGATGATCGTGTTGTATCATGCTTCTAGAGTGCTTTGTAGACAATAAAGAGCCACACAAACAACAGTTATTATTAGTAGTACTATTATTACTATTGGTAATGATTAGATACATATGCTATTTGCCAGCTCACCAAGGTACTCAGACAAATTATTCAATTTTCCATTGCTCATACACAGTTCATAAAAGGATTCCAAGACAAGTTAAGCCTTAGTTATATTTTATGGCTAAAGCGGGGAGGGTAAATTTTCTAAGTAGATGGCTCCTAGCTGCCCCTAGTGACAGAGTGAATTCAGAAACTGCAATGCCAGTAGGCAGGAGCAAAATTTTCCCTCATAGAAGAGCCTCTGAAGGCTTGGTCTGAATAGCTTGACCTTTTCACATCTCTAAGCAATCTTCAAGCATTTATTAGGCACCTGCTTTATGCCTAACAATAGCTATTCTGTAGGGACTTATGGTCCAAAGGAAACCCCAGATTCATCACTTCCTAATCCTCTCTATTATTAATCTTTTACCACATCCTATCAATTCTTCTTCTCAAACCTATTTTGGATTCATGCTTTTCCTGAACTGCTACAACAGCCTCCTAACTGGACTCCCTGACTCCATTCTCCCTCACTGTGTCCCTGTCAGATTCATCTGCAAAACCATCATCACTTTGAGCCAGTGCTCAAAAATTGGTCCATGTTTCTTATAGGCTCAAGCTCAATGGTGTTCCCTGTAGCTTTGAAAATGAAAAAGTACTTACTAAGCACTCACCGGGCTAAGTACTGGAGGGGATGCAATTAATAAAAGACTGTCCTGTTCTTAAGGCATTCACATTCTTTTATTTAGTCCTTTTCAGTCATGCTGATTCTTTGTGAACCCATTTGGGGTTTTTTTGGCAAAGATACTCGAGTGTTTGGCCATTTCCTTCTCCACTCCATTTTACAGATGAGGAACTGAGGCAAATAGTGTTAAAGTAACTTGCCCAGGGTCACACAACTAGTAAGTGTGTGAGGCAGGATTTGAATTCAGGAAGGTCTTCTGACCCAGGCCTGGCACTTTATGTACTGTGCCACCTAACTGCCCATTAACATTCTAATGGTGAAGAAAACACGTATGCAACCTATATGCAAAAGTCCTTAGAGTCTAGTATCAATGCAAATAGTAATCCCTCTCCTTTAAGGTCATTTCCACTGACAAAATTATATTAAACTATTTGACAATGCCAAGGACTCTCTCTGGTAGCAAGAACTTTCTTTTCTGGGTCTTCAGTAGCTATGACTGTAGCCTCTGAAGGAGCTGTTGCCAGACTGCGTCTCCAGAGGAGTTGTTTTCCAAGGTGATGGCTAGACAGGAGGTAGAGGGGGAAGTAAACCAGAATCAGGGTGCTGCCCTTTTCTGTGTTGCCCTTACTCCCTCCCCCATCTAAATAGGTATCATCTACCTTGGAAGTCCCAGCTTAGGCATCCCCTCCTCAAGAAGCCTTCCTTGATCACCCTCCTCCACACTGATCTCTGATTACACTTACTGTTCTAATTTTCAGCACAATTTATCACTTAATTGGAACTGCTCTTTCAAAGTTCTGTAATTTCATCAGTGTAGGCATTCCCTTCACCCACACAAGGCTCAATCCCTCCACACCTCAGTAGATCTGAGTTCCAACTCCTGCCTCAGACAAATCACTAAACATTCCTCACCCTCAGTTTCCTCATCTGTGAAATGTGGATAGTAACAATACCAACCTCATGGGATTGTTGTGGGGAACAAGTAATGTTATTTGTGCTTTGTATACCTTAATATGGCAGCTAGGTGGCTCAGTGGATAGAGTGTTGGGCCTGGAGTCAAGAAGACTTGAGTTCAAACCCAGCATAAGATACTCACTAGTTATGTGACCCTGGGTAGTTCATTTAACCCTGTTTGCCTTAATCCATTGGAGAAGAAAATGGCAAACCACTCCAGTGTCTTCCCCCATACAAGGTTCAGACATGACCAAACAATTGAATAATACCTTAATGTGCTGTGTAAATGTTAACTGACATTATTATTATTATTGTTATTATTATCCATATCAACCAATTGGGATACTGCATTGGTGGACACTGAGAGTGAGGGTAGGTGCTGCCATGCTCAGAGAAAGAAAGAGTTCCCTATACTGCTCAGCCATTTCTGCTAGAATATTTAGGGGTGCCATAGAAATAAAGGAAGGACTGGTGCATGAATGACTGGTCAATGTGGGCCCCAGCTGTCATTTGGTGGCATAGAGAGGGTATAACAGGGGGCACTTGGTTAAATGTTAATGGAGATGAAGCAATAGAACATCTACAGGAGAGAGACCAGTAGGACCTAGAAGGCATGAGGCATCAGCAGCTCCTCCAGCACTGGACTTTGGCCATGTCCCCTCATTTCATCTTTGTAGCATGTGGGGGTGTTCATGGATGGGTGTTTATATCATGCTGGGCTATGCTTTCTGTTGCCACTGAGCCATCACATAGCACATCTTGCTCCTGGTTCCCATTCTTGAATTGAGAGACCACCAGTTGCTCCATCACTGGGCATCCTTAACACTTCAGACCAAACATCCCCAGTTTCTTCAATGCATCCTCATATGATCCTCTTTTTTCCCCTCTTGTTGGCCCTTTTTCTAATATTACTCAGCCTGTCTGCTTTTAATTCCCACTTGGTGTTGCAAAGGGAGTCACACAGAAGAAGCCTTTAATATTCCTGTTAAAAGAGGGTGCATCTAACATGGCCCTTCTCTCTTAATTCTCCTATCCCCACATGCATTCCCCACCCCCACTGCAGTTTCCTGTAGATAATTCCTGCTGTCTTGCTGCTGAGACTACTGGCAAACCAACAGGCCTTGGGTACCACTCCTGTGTCCAATTCTGTTTCAGGCTCTAGCATGAAATGAAAATTCTCCAAATGAAGGAATGTGAGGATTCTGCATTATAGGTAAAGAGGAGAATGACAATACAGTAAAATACCACAATCAATTTGAAATGCCAATTTGTAAAGAGCTCAGTGGCAAGAAGAGCAGCAGTCCAGCTTATTTGCTAAGCCAAGAGAGATCTGAAAAGATTGATCTTGGCATATACAGGCACTTATAGCCTCAGAGCAGCCAGGGTAATTTGTATTTTAAAACAAACATTTGAGTTCAGAGAATGCACAAATGCAGCAGTCACCTTTCCAAGCTTACACTGGGACTAAAGATCATGATTGCAATGGGACAGAAGAGAAAGCTGACGCTCAGGAGGTGAGTTGCTTTGCCTAAGGACACAAGCCTAGCTAGTGGCAAAGTTGGGGTTCCTATCTCCTAACTGCAAATCCAACATTCTTCCCACTACACCACATAAAGCTCATTTTGAAGCAGTTAGGTGGGACAGTGGATAAAGCATTAGGCCTGAAGTCAGAAACACTTGAGTTCAAATGCATCCTCTGACACACACTAGCTGTGACACTGGGTAAGTCACTTAATCTGTCTGCCTTAGTTTCCTCTGTAAAATGGAGATAATAATAGCTACCTACCTCCCACAATTGTTGTGAGGCCTAAATGAGACAATATTTGTAAAGTGCTTTAGCATAGTGCCCAGCACATAGTAGGTACTTAATAAACGCTCATTTCCTTACTTTCTGCCTTCCTCATGAAATTCCTTTGGAATTGACCCTATAGTCAAGTGAAGGAAGGAAGAGAGAGACTTTTGGCCATTAAGGTCTTTTGGTATCATTCAAGTCAACCTCATCTGATCATCAGACCAGTCTAAACCCAACAATAAAGTCCACCCCCACCTTCCAGAAGGCATATAGGAAAACAAATATAAGAAACAGAGAGATCATAGATTCACAGTCAATACTGGAGCTGGAAGAAATCTCAGAACATGTTCCATAGAATATCAGAGATGTAAAGCACCTAAAAAGACAATTAGTCCAACACCCTAATTTCACAGAGGGAGAAAATGGCAACCAGATTAGAAAAGTGATATACTCAAGGTCACCCAGCTAGTAAACACAAAGGCTACCAATGGAACCCAGATCTTCTGTCTCTAATCCATCATATAATGTTGGCTCTGAGAATTCAAGGATGAAGATGTTCTCACGTCATTTATGTTCCAGTGGGGAGGATGGCACAGGACTACAAATAACTAGAAATGCTACAATTATGATTACCCTATTTCAGAGATTCCACTAGTCCCTGGAACACTAATTTCAGGCTAAGAGACCTTGATCTCTTCAAAGGATCTCTATCAATTACCTTGAATAGATGGTGTGGGACAGTTCCTTGAAGCCAAGTCAAGGGTCTCACCAAAAAGAATGACATGAGCTTTTGTAATATAAACAGTGCTTCTCTTGATTATAAAGCAAGAGAAGTGTGATTATAAAGCACACCAAGGGAAAATACTCAGATACTGATTACATAGGTGGCCAAACACATTCATATGACTGAACAGCTCTTTCCACACCCCTAAATGGGCCATCTCCAGGTGTCCTGGATGTATATCTTGCCATTGGATCCAGATGGCTCAGGAGGAGAGAGTGACTCTGCCACCAGACTCACACTGGTGATTTTGCCTCACTTAAATTCAATTCACTTGCAAGTCATGACATCACCTTTCTGATGTCATGGTCTTCTTCGAGAACGAAGGACAAACAACAACAACAACAACAACCCCCTACCTATCCTCAACGGGATTTTTCCAGTGTTTCTGGGAGCATTAGAAAACCCTTTGGTTCATTAACATTTTAATGTCAGTAGGACTTGAAATAGGGGAAAAGGCAGTGAAACCAGCATAGTCAGTACTCTCAGCCTTCAGAAGCTCCAAAGACTGTCAATCACCATTTAATTCAATGACCATTAAAATGATGCCTTCATAATAAATGCAGGGTACTTTATTTGATACCAGATGGGAAAAGGATGGATACAATATGGTCACCACCCTCGAAGAATTTACACATTTGTGGGAGGGATAAGACATGCATAAAGAATTATAAGACTTGGATAATGTAAAGACTTCAGTTATTTATGTAGAAGTCTTATCTGCGTATCTCCTCCCCCACTGTCTATAAGGTCTTCAAACAAAGTGCTGTGAGCTATTCTAGGAAGGGGTAGATTATCACCACCACCACCACCACTGCTGGGGTGGATGGAGATGGAGGAAGCAGGATTTAGGAAGATTTTATGGAAAAGATTTCACACCAATTCAATAAATGTGTTAACCCTACTATAGTCAAATACTACTATTGTAAAAGGTACCAGAGATCCAACGACAAAAAAAAAATAGTCCTACTTCCCTCCAAGAACTGATTTTCTAATAATAATAGCTATCATTTATATGGTGCTTTAAAGTTTGCAAAGAGCTTTACAAAGAATATCTCATTTGATCCTCACAACAGCCTGATGAGGTAGCTGTTATTGTTATTCTCATTTTACAGTTGAGGAAACTGAGGCAGAGGTTAAGTGACTTGCCTAGGGTCACACAGTTAGTAAGTATCCAAGGCCTGATTTGAACTCAGGTCTTTCTGATTCTGAGTGCTCCATCCACCATACCACCTAGCTGCTAGTAGGATGATGTAACATGTGTAAGATAAGTCAAGTCACTAAGCACGTATCAATTGCAATGCCACAACCATACTGAGGATACTAAGAAAGGCAAAAACATGGTTCCTGCCCTCAAGGAGCTCATATTCTAATAGATTAAATACAAAGTGATTTGGGGAAGAAGAGAGAAAAAATTCACAATTTAGGGGATTTCAAGAATAAGAAAAGGCTTCCTGGAACAAGTGGCACCTGACCTAAGCTTTGAGTAAAAATAAACCTTCCCAGAGGTGGACACAACAATGCATGGGAATTTATCAAGCGCCTACAGCACGTCAGGCACTGGAGATACAAACACAGGAAGGATGAAGAAGCCTCTGCCCTCAAGGAACCTACATTCTATAGGGGAAACAATAGAGTTAAAATGAAGTAAGAACAAGGTAATTTTAAGGTAATATCCAGGAGAAGGCAAAGAATAAGCAAGAGCCTCATGTAGGAAGTGATGCTCTGCACTGAGCTTTAAACACAGCCTGGCATTCTAAGAGGAAGAGGCGAGGAGAGAATGCCTTCCATGCATGGAAGACAGCTGGTGCAAAGCATGGGAGCAGGAAATGGAGGGTTATAGATAACGAACAACAAGTACGCCAGTTTGCCTGGAACATAACGGATGTAAGGGAGAGTAAAACTTAAGTCTGGAAGGGTATGCTAAAAACTAGGTCATATTGTTGTTATTGTTCAATTGCTTCAGTCTTGTCTAACTCTTCGTGACCCCATTTGGGGTTTTCTTGGCAGAGATACCGGAGTGTTTTGACATTTCCTTCTTCAGCTCATTTTACAGATGAGGAAACTGAGGCAAAAAGGGTTAAGTGATTTGCCCAGAGTCACACAGCTAATAAGTGTCAGAGGCCAGATTTGAACCCAGGAAGATGAATCTTCTAGCTACTAGCTACTTCTAGCCCCCAAAATTTAAAAACCAGAGGAATTTGTGTTTTATTCAAGAGTCATTAGGGAGCCTCTGAAGGTTCTTGAGCATGGTAGCAACATGGCATGACCTGTACTTTAGGAATATTCTTTTGGCACCTGTGTGGAGGATGGCTTAGCCAAGGGACACTGGACTCAATTAGAAGACTACTATAACAGTATGAGGACCTTAACTAGGGTGATACTCCTAGGGGCAGAGAGGAGATGGATATGAGAGATGGAATGAAGACTGAAATGACAAGTTTGAAACTAACTGGATATGGAGAATGAGGAAAAGAAAATGATGATGCTGACGATAACTAGCATTTACAAATCGCTTTAAGGTTTTCAAAGAAATTGCATATATTATCTGATTCCATCTTCACAACAACACCATGAGAAGGGGCTATTATTATCCCCATTTTGAAGATGATAAAACTGAGGCTAAAAGAGGTCAGATAACAGGCCCACCATCACATAGCTAGTAAGTATTGGAAGCAGAATTCAAACTCAGGTCCTCCTGACTCCAAATCCAGCACTCTACGCACACTGAGCTACTTGTCTGCCTGTCACCAAGTATGTAAATCTGAATGACTGGGAAGACGGTGGTACCCTCAAGGAAGTTTAGAAAGTGGTGGGTCTGAGGGGAAAGATAATGAGTTCTGCTATGGACACAATGAGTTTGAAATGCCTATGGCACAGCCAGTTGGAAATACCCAATACCAGAGAGTGTATGACTAGAGTTCTCAGAGATCTTGGAGGCATCTGCATACAGGTGACCATTCAACTCATGGAAGTTGATGGAATCACCAGAGGAAAGAGTATATAGAAAGAAGAGAGGCTAGGACAGGGCCCTGGAGCACACTCACAGAGGGAATGATGACCAAGCAAAGGATAGTGAGAAGGAATGGTTAGCAGGGGTGGGAAACCTATGGCCTCAAGCCACATGGCCCTCTAGGTCCTCAAGCGACCCTTTGACTGAATCCAAATTTCACAGAACAAATGAAGTTTGGATTCAGTCAAAGGGCTGCACTGGAGGACCGAAAGGGCTACGTGTGGCCTCGAGGCCGCAGGCTTCCCACCCCTGGGCTAGACAGTTAGGAGGAGAAATGAGAGAGATCAGAGTCATGAAAACCTGAAGAAGAGAGAATGTTTAGGAGAGCATGGTCAGCAATGGTAAACGCTATAGAAAATTCAAGAATGATGACTGAAAGAAAAAGGCCACTGGATTTGGCATGTAAGAGATCACTGGTAACTTTGGAGAGGGCAATTTAAATTGAGTGATGAGGTCAGAAGCAAACAGGTTGAGAAGTTTTAGAAGCAAAATGTGTCCATCTGTTGGAGAATGACTGAATGAATGCGATCTATAAATATAATGAAATATCATTGCCCCATAAGAAATGACAAATATGATAGATTCAGGGAGACTTGGGAAAACTTCTATGAACAACACAGAAGGTATTAGAAGCCAGAAGACAAAATGGAAGATAAGTGAGATAAGGAATGATAGAAGAGACAAAATCTTCTGGGAGAGAGGAGAGAAAGGATCAGGGGTACAAATACAGGGGTTGGAACAGGGCCTTCCTTGGAACGTAAAGGAGAAAATTAAAAACATTATATAAAGGGTTTTGAGGCATAGAGTTGAAATTAAGAGGTAGCTCACAAAGAGTTAGCATTGATTTTCCCAGTAATATCAGGGTCTTTTGCTTAGAACAGGGACTCTTAATCTTTTTATGTGTATGTCAAGGACACCTTTTGGCAGTCTAGTGAAAGATATGAACAGCTTCTCGGAAAAATGTTTTTTTTAATGAATAAAATAAAATACATGGAATTAAAAAAGAAACTTATTTTAGAAACAGAGATGTAATTCTTCCCATTCAAGTTCACAGACTCCCAGAAATCTATTTATAGAACCCCTTAGATTCTTTGAACCCCAAGTGAAAAACTGGTTTAGAATGAAAAAGGGGCATAGGAGGGTTGAGAAGTTTTAAATGGGGTGTATGCCAGTTAATCAAGGAGTAATTGAGGGTCTAATTGAAATTAGAGAACATGAATTTGTTTTGGACTCAGTTGGCATGGTTGTATGATTTCCTCTTATGTTATTCAGCAAGACAGGCGGTGAGATAGAGAAGACAGATGATAGGGCTAATGGAGAGCTACAGTTGGGCATAATGAGGATGGCAATAGGACAAGGGATGAAAAGAGTCAATAACAGAGGATAATGTGGAGTTGGAACGGTCAACTATAGAGTTAAGACTATGAAGGCAGGTAATAGACCAAAGCAGGGGTGATGGCCTGGAAGAACAGGAAGGATGGGAGATATTGGAGATCTCAATGACAATGAAAGTAAGATCTAGGAGTGAAAGAGAGGGAGAAGTGGAAGGACAAGAAATTAAGATCAGACAGGGTAATTTTAGAATCATTTTTCTTAGATGATTCAGTGATGCAGAGCCCATTAGGTACTCCTTCCACACATGGCAGTCAATTCTAGGGTGAGGTGACTCCAAATATAGGGCCTGAGAGGGGCTAGGGCTGGGGTACCCACCCTTGCCAGTCTCGTGATCCCTTCTGGGCATAAATTCATGCTCATCTACTTCCACATACACTTCAGGGATCTGAGTTAGGTCTTAAAGGAAGGTGATGATTTTAAAAGGTGAAGATATGTAAGGGGACTGAGGAGGAAAGGAAGAGAGAGAGTTCATTCCAAGCAAGGTGGACAGGGTAAACAAAGTCATCTTAGAAGGGATAAGGCAAGATTAAAACAGGGGATGAAAAAGTAGCCCAGTTTGACCTAGAACATGACAAGGGATGTTGGAATAATGTTACAAAGGCAGAGTGGTATGGTCCAGGAGTGGAGAACCTGCAACCTCAAGGCCACATGTGGCCTTCTAGGTCCTTGGGTGCAGCCTTCTGACTGAGTCCAAGTATTACAGAACAAATCTTTTTATTGAGGGGATTTGTTCTGTGAAGTTTAGATTCAGTCAAAGGGCCACACTTGAAGACCTAGAGGGCCACATGTGGCCTCAAGGCCATAGGTTCCCTACCCCTGGTGGTACCTGATTATGAAAGGTCGTGAATGCTAGGCTAAAGAATTTGGATTTCACTTGGCATATGATACAGAACTGATAGGCAGCTTGTCATGATAGAGAGAAAGCTGGCCTTGGAATCAAGAAGACCTGGGCCCAGATCCCACTTCTGACACATACTGGTTGAGCAACTCAGAGTCACTTAACCTCTCAGTGCTGGGGCAAATTCTCCAAGCTACAAAATGAATGCAGCTCTTCTGTGGTACAGACATCTTCCTCATGGGTTATCCCCTATACCAACAAAATCACAAAGTGGATCACCCATCCCCCACCAGTACTCCCCCCAAAATATGGGGAGTCATTAAAGGGTTTTGAGCAGAAGAGTGGCAATGGTCAACCTTGTGCATTAGTTAAATTAAATTGGCAGCACTATGGATTGAAGAAAGGATGAAGTGGCATTAGGAACACCAGTTATGAGGCTATTGCAATAACCTTATGAAGCTATTACAAAAATTGGTGGTAATGAGAGCCCAGAGCATGGTGATGACAGTGGAGGTAAGTAGGAGGGGACGGATGTAAGAGATATTTCAGAGGCAGGATTGACAGGATTTGATGACTGATTGAGTGTAGGAGGTGAGGGAAGGGGGAGCATGGAAGCTCCCACTGGCTCTGTGGATTAAGCTGTTCAAAGTGAGTTCTTATTCCTGTTTCAATGATTTGCAGTCCTGCTTTTGCAAAACTCGTGCCTTCATTTAACTTGAGGGAGTGTCCTATAATTCCCAAGAGAAAATTAAGTTACATTTTTAAAATCACTGTAATGACTTTGACATTTTTGAGCTCTTTATATGTTCCAAGAGAGTCAGAGTGATATAGTAGAAGTCAGGAAGACCTACATTCTAGTTCCACCCCTGAAACTCCCTGGCTCTGTGTTCTCACCATCTCAGGGCTCCAGGCAATCCTCCAAGACTATAAATTGTAGAGGAGGTGCCAACCTATATTGGTAAAATTCCTTATACCAATGAAATCATGAGATCAGTCCCTTGCCCTGTCTCAATGTTTTCCAAAAAGCTCCCCTCGGCTCCCCTGCCACGTCCCTGTTTTCTTATGCAAACCCTCCCAACAATCCAGAGACGTAGGCAAGGCAGGAATTATAATTCTCATTTTAAAGATAATGAAATATAGACTACAAGAAATTAAACAACTTGTCCTACTTCCACCCAGAAGGTAAATTTACAGTGCTGGGCCTAGAAGGCTGGCCTCCCAGCTCCAAGCACAATGCTATTTCTACCACTGCATGCAAGGGAAGTCTTCAAATCCTGCAGTAAAAGCCTGTTACAGCCACCCCCAAAATTAGAAATCATTGCCTTGCTTGGCCACTGATTTTCCTGGATGATTGGGAGAGTCACTCATAATCTTTGTGGCTCAGGTTCACCACCTGAAAAAGGGAGCTGATATTATATTCTCAAAGTGGAGGGAGAGAGGAAGCAAGGGCAGCAATTAGAGTTTGGATGAAGAATGGAAAGGACATTAGTAACTTTATAAATGCTGAGAAAACAATGGTATTTCTTGCTGGTGCTTCTTTGCCTTTCTACTAAATTATTTCCTAAACTAATGGTGTCAAGCTCAAATAGAAACAGGGATCACCAAACAGTATATAAGGATCCCTCCAGGTAATGTGTGGACTTAGAAAACCACATATTAATATTATCTATGTTCTATTGTATTTTTGTTTATTTTGTTAAATATTTTCCCATTATACTGTAATCTGCTTTTGGCCCACATCACAGTGCCATTGGGCACCACTGTCTTAAACCACTGAAAAACACAGCTTTGCAAGGTTCACCCTAAGGATAGGGAGGTTCATTTTTTGCAGAGGCAGCATGGTGACCTAGTGGAAAGAGTAATGGATTGAATCCAGGCTACTGACACTAGCTGTGTAACCATGGACATGTCACAATGCCTCTGGGACTCAGTTTCCTTATCTTATATATTAGGGGGTAAATAATCTAACACTGCTTATCCCACAGAGTTATCAGTCAGTCAACAGATATCTATTAAACTTAATGTGTGCCAAGCCCTCTGCTAAGTGCTGGCAATACAAAGAAAGTCAAAAAATAGTCCCTGTCCTCAGGGAGCTTACATTCTAACAGAGGAGATGACATGCAAACATATGTACATAGAAGACATACACAGAGTAATTAGGAGGCAGTCTCACAAGGAAGGCATTAGCATTGTGGGGAACCTGTGAAGGTCTCTCAAAGAAAGTGGAATTTGAGCTGACTAGAGTTGTTATAATAACATATTGCTCAGTCATTTCAGTCATGACTGACTCTTCATGACCCTATTTGGGGTTTTCTTGGCAAAGATACTGCTGTAGTTTGCCTTTCCTTCTCCAGCTCATTTCATAGATGAGGAAATTGAAGCAAACAGAGTTAAGTGACTTACTCAGGTAGTTAAGTGTGTGTAGCCACATTTGAACTCAAGTCTTCTTCTCTTCAAGCATGGTACTTGATCCACTATGCCACTTAGCTATCCCATGATGGCATATATTATATATATATATATATATATATATATAATCTTTTTAATAAGGGGCAGCTCAGTGGCTCTTAGGTAGCTAGAGAGCTGGGCCTAGAATCAGGAAGACCTGAATTCAAATCTGACCTCAGACATTGGGCAAGTCACTTAACCTCTGCCTTAATCCACCGGTGAAGAAAATGGCAAACCACTCCCGTATCTTTGCCCAAAAAACACCATGGATAGCAATGGCATGCTATCGTACATGAGGTATTGAAGAGTCAGACACTACTGAACAACAAGAGTTGTTATAAGGAAAGAGCTTTATTATAATAATAATAATATCTAACATTTATATAGTACTTTAAGGTTTGCATAATTTTTACATATATTAGCTCATTTGTTCCTCACAACAACCCTTGGAGGCAGGCACATTATACCCATTTCACAGATGGGAACACTGAGGATAAGAGTGTTTAAGTGGTATAACACTAGCAAGTATCTGAGTGAAGTTTCAAACTCCCACCCATAGAAATGTGATTCATCTTAGGATATCGATAAGTGCTAAGAATAGCTCACATTTCCAAAGCACTTTCCTGTTTACAAAGTACTTTTGTCACAACTACACAATTGTGGGAGGTGATTACCCCCTTTCTTGGGTAAGGTAACTGAGGCTTAGAAACAGGAACTGACTTTGGCTATGGTTACAATATTAGTAAGAAATCGAGCTGAGACTCAAACCCAGGTCTTAAGATTTGCCCGCTCAATGCTCTTTTCACTACATCACAATATTCATCCTTAATATTTCCTGAGTTCCTCAGAGTGTTGATACAGTGGATTTTCAGTCTCTCACCCGCTGAACTAAAGTAAGGTCAAAGGTGGGGGAGAGGGCGGGGGAAGGAAGTGAAAGGAGAGCAAAAGGGATGGAGGTGTGGTTGAGTAGCAGTGATAACTTCAGTCATAATTACTACCTCGATGAAATGCTTAGTCAGGCTGATATTATATTATTAAGGTATTTCCCAGACAGTACTCAGCAAAAAAAAAAAAATCATAGAATGTCAGAACAACTCACCTCTGACATCCTACTACCTTGTAACCTTGAGTAAATCACCTAACTTCCCAGGGGCTTCAATTTCATCATCTTTAAAAGGGAGGACATAATAATATTATCGGTCAGTAGTTTTTCAGTCGTGTCCAACTCTTCGTCACCCCATTTAGAGTTTTCTTGGCAAAGATGCTAGAGTGGTTTGCCATTTCCTTTTCTAACTCAAATTTACGGAGGCAAATAGGGTTAAGTGACATGTCCAGGGTCATATAGCTATTAAGTATTTGAGGCCAGATTTGAACTCAGGTCTTCCTGACTCCAGATCTAGCTTTCTATCCACTGTACCACCTGGCTGCCTAGATGGCTCTGATATACCTTTCCACTCCAGATCTATGATCTAGTTTCATTTTAAAGATAAGAAACCTAGAACCCAGAGAAGGGAAGTAACTTTCCCAAGGTTGAGGAGTAGAGCCAGGAGTAGAACCCAGATCTCTAGACTCTCTCCAGTGGTCTTTTTGCTGCACCATGTGTCTCAACTTCTTTGCTCCTCTCTCTGTCATGACTATGGTCTTCATCATTAGACTAATTTAAAGATGATAAGATTAAGATTAAGCCTAGCTAAATATCTCCTCACCCCTAAGTAGTGGTAGACATAAGTGGGCTGCAGCACCTGCAAGGAATATCTCAAACAGATCATTCCAGCAGTGCGTAACCAGAAAAGGAGGTGAGTTGGTCATGCAGCAACAACACATAGGGATAACAGAGAGACAGAATGAGTGATGCACTCATACCCACAGAATGTTTAAAAGACCTAAAAGAAGGACTCCAACATGTTAATTAGGTCCTTGGAAGATCTATGAAAAGATATGGCAACAAGACTTGTAGTCAGGAAGACCTGAGTTTGAATCTGGTCTTAGACACTTGCTGTGTGACCCTGGGCAAGTCATTTAACATCTTTCTGCCTCAGTTTCCTCATTATGTTATTATGAGGATAATAACAGCACCTACCTCACGGGGTTGTTGTGAGGGTCAAATGAGTTAACATGTGGAAAGTGTTTTTGCAAACCTTAAAGCTCTATATAAATACCAGCTATTGTTACCATCAGATATGAACAAGAGTCACATGGGATGAGGAGTGGATGGGTTGTTGTCTATAGGGAGGAAAGGGACACCTATGGTGATGAGGTCGTGGACCTGCTGAGCAGAAAGATAAAGTGCCACTGCTACCTTTTTCTAACCAGACCAAAGCAGCGACTCTATGTAAATGCAGATTGCTATACATTCAAATGTCCAACAACTCTTTCAAAATCCTTCCTATCTTTCACTTCCTCTTCTCAGGCGTGAAGGAGTATGCCAAGTCCTGTGTTTTATGTCTAACTTGGCCTGAGAATCAGATTCTGTTATAATGTGTCTCCTAGTTACATCTGAAATTAGACAATCCCTCCCAAAAAAAGTGTTAATTAATTGTTCATAGACTTAACCTTAATGAATTTTCAAGATTTAATATGAAGATCATAACATCTCTCTGGGGTAAATACATGTTAAATTACTTAGCCAGGCTCACACATCTAGTGTCTAATATCTTGTTATTGTTCAGTCATTTCACTTAGTTTGACTTTGTGACCCCATTTTGGCAAGGTTACTGCCATGGTTTGCCAGTTCATTTTACAGATGAAGAAACTGAGGCAAACTAGGTTAAGTGACTTTCCCAGGATCACACAGCTAATAAGTATTTGAAGTCAGATTGGAACTCATGAAAATGAGTCTTTCTGATTCCAAGCCCAATGCTCTAGCCATTGCACCACTTAGCTGCCCATAAGTGTCTTACTAACTTTTAATTTCAGTATGAGTCTGCCTAATGTTCAGATCCCTATCAGCTCAACTGCTTTAGGAGCACCTGATTCATTTCAGGAAACTGAGAGATCCTGAATCATTCATTCTGGGTGCCTCCCGGGTTTCAGAGAGTTACAAAGTGATGGAATGTTTGTGCTGAAATGGACTTTACAACACAGGAGAGTGTCATAGCCAGAAAAGTCCTTATCCCATAGGACTATAGAATAACCATTGTAGAAGGGATCTTTAAATTCAGAACATTGAATGTTGCAACTAGAAAACATCATAAGGTCTCCAAACTAAAAGAAACATTTACTGATTCAACTGCCTCATTTTACAGATGCGGAAACTAAGGGTCAGATTTGCCTAAGGTCACCCAGTGAGTTGATGGTCAGAATCACCTGAACCCAGCACCCAGGTATCCTGGACACAAATGATTTGAAAATGAACAGACTACTCTCAAACTACAAAGAACAAGTATTTCCCTACCCTAAGAAGGGCCCTCATCTTGCAAGGCGATGTGTCAGTACATTGATTTGACTTCAGAAAAGTGAAGGTGATTTTCCCACAGTCCTAGAGCTAGTTAAGTGTCATCTGGAACTCAACCCTAGGACTTCCAACTTCAAGTCAATTTAAGGAAACTTGCACAGGGCTATCTTTGGTCACGTTTCTGTGAGTTCCCCTATGGGGACATTATTTGGTTTATATTCCGGAACTTCCCAGTGAGCTTAGTACAAATTCTTTTGCCCTGAGGCCTACTCCCCTCCCCCTAACTTCTCCTCCCCATGCCATTTTTCTCCAACTGAAAACCTCACACTCCTTTATGGTCACAAGCAGTTAAAGAAGGAAAAAATATAAAACAGTTATTAAATCCTGTCAATATCATCTCTAGAGTAGTCCTATACCCATCCCCTCCTTATTTAGTTATGTTGTCATCACCCATACTCGTGATACAAAAAAAAGTCTGCTGGATTTGAAGTTAGAAAACAGGGATGGAATCCTGGCTCAGACACTACCTGTGTAACCTCAGACAAGTCATTTAAGCTGTGTAGACCTTAGTTTTCTTCATATGTAAAAAGGTGTTAGACCAGATGACCAATCCAAAGCCCTGTCCTGGGGCCCTTTTCTCCCACATGTTCCCAAAGTGGGTGATACTGCCCCCTGGGAGGCACTGGAAGGATCCAGGGGGACAATAGTAGCCTCGGGTACAATAGGGGGGCACTGAATAAAAACAAGGGGGCAACTGGAAATATAAGGAAAGAAAAGAAGAAAATTTTGAAAAACCATTCGTACATGTTTCATTTGTTGTGTGACAGAGTTAAAGTCATAGTGATTACATTATTTTCCAAATAAACACACAAAATGCAAGTTATAACCTATCAATGGTCAAGTCCACTGACAGGTCTTAAGAAGCAAGTGTTGGCAGGGAAGCATGCTGCACATGGTTGGGAAGTCCAGCATACATTGGCAGGAATATGTGTGTGTAATGACTTGTTTACAATACAATACTATACAGTTCGATGACACAATACTGCGTCACCAAAATTATTAAATTTAAGATGCATCATTTTTTAAAAAAATATTTTTTGAAATGACACAAATTTCAAAAAAAACCCATTAAATGGTTAAAGAAAGTAGGTTTCCAAGAGCTGCTGAGTATTTTTTTTAAAAGGAGGTAGGCCAAACAAACTTGGGAACCTCTGCATTATATTATTTCACTTAGCAATCTCATCTACTCCCATAGATTAAAGTATCATCTCTATGTACATGATTCTTATATCTGTTATTCAGCCCTGACCACTTATCTCCCATCTCCAACTATCAATTGGATATCTCAAGTTTGATGCCCATAGATATCTTAAACTCACTGAGTTCCCAAACTGAACTTATTATCTTCCCTACCCCTGACCCCAATTCTCCCCTCTTCTGAGCTTTTCTATTGATATCAAGGGCACCACCAGTCACTCAGGCTCACAACCCAGGCACCATCCTTGATTCCTCAATCCCTCTTACTCTCCAAAACCATCCAATTGCCAAGTCTTCTTGATTCTACCTTCATAATATCTCTTGTATTCTCCACCTTCTCTCCTCTGACAATACAACCACTCTTGTGCGGGCTCCTTACCTAATTCTGGACTATTGACATAGACTTCTGGTTGGTCTTCGTTTCTCAAATTTCTCCCCACTCCAGTCCAACCTCCACTCATCTGTCAAAATAATCTTCCAAAAGCACAACATTTAACCATCTCCTGGTCATCTCCTTAATTTATTTTAGGAGGTTTCAAGAGGAACCTTTATTGATTCACATTTATATATTACAGAGAATAACTAAAGTCATATTCACCCTTTGTCCAAACTCTAGGGACTCCCTATAACCTCTAGGATCAAATATAAAATGCTCTACTTGGCTTTTAAAGTTCTTCATAATCCAGCCCCTGGGCAAGTTAGATGGTGCAGTGGACAGAGTGCCAGGTCTGGACTCTGGAAGACTCATCTTTCTGAGTTCAAATCCAACCTCAGACGCTTACCAGCTGTGTGACCCTGGGCAAGTCACTAAACCTTGTTTGCCTCAGTTTCCTCATCTATAAAATGAGCTGGAGGAGGAAATGGCAAACCACTTCAGTATCCTTGCCAAGAAAACCCCAAATGGGGTCACAAAGAGTCAGACACGCTTGAAAAATGACTAAACAACAAATCTAGCCCCTTCCTATTTTTCCAACCTTTTTAGAAATCTTACTCCCCTCCACAGACTCTATAATACAGTGGCACTGTCATCTTTGTTAATCTTTGCACAAGACACTCCATTTACCAACCCAGTGTGTTGTTTTCACTGGCTGTTCCTCATACTTGGAATTCTCTCCCTCCTAATTCCTGATTCCTGGCTTCCTTCAGGTCCCAAATAAAATATACCCTTCTGCAAGAAGCTTTTGCCAATATCTTTTAATGTTGCTGCCTTTCCTCTGAGATCATCCCCAATTTATCCTGTACATATCTTGGGTTTTTTGGGGGGGAGGGGCTAGGCAATGGGGTTAAGTGACTTGCCCGGCGTCACACAGCTAGTAAGTGTTATGTGTCTAAGGCCAAATTAGAACTCAGGTCCTCCTGAATCCAGGGCTGGTGCTCTATCCATTGCGCCACCCAGCTGCCCCATTGATCTTGTTTATACATAGTTGTTTGTATGTTGTCTCTCCCATTAGACTGTGAGCTCCATGTAAACAGGGGGTGATTTGTTTTTCTTTGGGGTTTTAGTTTTAGTTTAAGTTTTTTTCCTTTCTTTGTATCTGTAGCACTTAGCAGCACAGTATCTGGCACATAGTAGGTATTAATAAATACTCATTTACTTAACTTGCAGTCCCAAGCCTAACATCCTATGATTTTATGAATATAATTCAGGACCTTATTTCTCTTATCTCTATGCTATTATAACAATATCTTAATTGATTCCTTTGAAACAAAGCCAGTATAATCTATTGTAAAAATCTGAACACCAGTTCAAATATCTTCACTGGCTCTCCAATCTCTACCAAATCAAACTCCTTACTCTAGCATTCTGGGTCCTCTACAACCTGGCATCACTCCTGACTCTGCCACTGGAACTCATACTTACTGTTCCCTTTGAATTCTAAGCTCTAGCCATAGGTGGCTTTCAATATCTCCCCCATTCACTTCCCCAGATTCCTCATTTTTGCTTAACCAAGGTAGCTGGCACACTGTAGACCATCAGGCCTGGAGTCAGGAAAACATGAGTTCAAATTCAGCCTCAGAACTTACTAGCTGTGTGATTGTGGGCAAGTCATTCAATTTCTATTTGCCTCATCTGTAAAATGGGGATAATAACAGCACTTAGCTGCCAGGATTGTTGTGAGGATCAAATGAAATAATAATTGTAAAGTGCTTTGGCACAGTGGCTGGCACATAGCAAGTACAACACAAATGTTAGTTATTATTATTGTTGTTGCTGTTGTTGTTACTGTCCTTCCCTTCATCCCCACTCTTCTCACTGTCTGAAGTTCAACCTGTCCTTTATGTTAGCAATAGAGGAAAACAACTGGGGCATCTTCAGAAGCTCCTCTGCACCAGATAAGAAAAAGCATTTAAGAAAGGTTGACGTTGCATTCAGCTCTGGTGTACCATCTTTAAAGCTGGCCCACCCTTTGTGAGATTCAATATGCAATGCATGAGAGGCTGTAGGAATGAATGGCCAGATATCACCCCCAGGAGTCCCCAGAAGCTCGGCCTCATAGCTCTGGCCCAATCTGAAGCTCCCCTGTGTTTGTACCATTTGACCTGCTACTGCTGTTCTGAGAGAAGCAGGAGTGAGCTCCTGTGGCTTGTGTGTCTGTATTCTTCTAGGTGTCTGCATGTGAAGCTGAGATTAGGGCCTGGGCTACTATAGGGCCAGGATGCAAGAATATAACAAAGCAGAGACAAGAATGATAATGACCTGTCTCAGCCTAGAACCATATACCCAACTCTGCATCTGAACTCACTCCCAGGTGGTGACAGGAGGCCTGTTTTTGTTGTTGTGGTGGTGGTTGTTTAAGGGGGTATCTTTGTAACAGATAGTCTTAGAAAGTTGCCTGAAGGCACTGAGATACTAAGTGGCCAGCCTACGAATTACCCAGAGGTAATACTTAAACCTGACTGTCCAACTGGCCCTCTATCTGCTATGGTTTGCTGCCTCTCAGAATGAGTCTTTAAAGACCCGGTCAATGCTAACTCCTCCATGAAGCCTTTCTCAACTCCCTCCTTTCCAGAGCTCCAATAGCACTTAATTTGCACCTTTTTCAAACATCTATCCTATGTCCTTTTGCACTGTAGCTATTTGTATAGCTGTCATATCTTCCTTACTAGACCCTTTAAGGGAAGGAGCACTTCATATTTAATTTTTGCATCTCTCAGACCCTAACAGTGCTCTGCACATAGAAGGAGCTCAATAAATGTTTGCTGAAGTCAAAGGCCGCTAATGATACAGCCAGAAGTAATATGTCTGCCCTGGCCATTCAGAAGCTACGTCGTTACTTAGCCTGACATGTCACTAAAAGAGCTGGCCCAACACATCAGCCTGACATCAATTGTAATTTGCATTGGTGCAATCAGGGAAGATCTTTACTGATAAGTTTCTGATGTAGAATTATGGATTCTCAGCCAACAATTACATTTATATTAGTACTGAGCTGAAAGCATTCCGTTTATCAATAGGCAAACATTTGCTCTATATACAATATCACAGTAACATGAGAGTTACAGGACTTGTCAATATACATCAAAGCAAATATATGTAAGGAGGGGCAGAGAGAGGGAGGGAAGGAGAAAGGGAAGGAGGGAAAAAGGAAGGAAAAAAGGAAGGGGAAGGAAGGAAGGAAGGGAGGAAGGAATAGATGGAGGGAGGGAGGGGCAGAGAGGGAGAGAAGGAGAGAGGAAGGAAGGAAAGAAGACAAGAAGGAAGGAATGGAGGGAAGGAGGGAAGGAAGGGTGGAGGGAGGGAGAGAGGGAGGAAGGAAAGAGGGGAAGAAGGAAGGAAGAGAGAGAAGGAGGAAATGAAGGACAGAGGGAGGGAGGGAAGGGCAGAGAGAGGGAGGGAAGAAGGGAGGGAGGGAGAAAGGGATGAATATGAGCAAAAAAGCATTTATTAAGTGCTTACTATGTGCACTGTGCTAAGCACCAGGAATACACATAGAAAAGTCTCTTCTCTCAAGCAGCTCACATTGTAATGGGAGAGACAACACATATGAGAGGTTTCAGTTTCAAGTCAGATGGATAGGTTCCACTGCCCTTAGGATGCAGCAGTCAAGCCGATGGTAATGCATCATTTTAAAATTTCATTCCCACTGATAAAATCACAACCATTTCTGATGCTGAACCACCTGACAGTGCCAAAGACTTCAGTGGCAAGAACTATCTTTTCTGTGTCTTCAGTAGCTGTAGCCACAACCCCTGCAGGACAGTAATTACCAGGTTGCATCTCCATGAGGGTTGTTTCCCAGGATGATGACTGCTGGGACTGGGCTGGAAGCAGGACCAGTGGTGTGGAGGTGCCCTTGGGCTTATAGGCATTTCAGTGGCAGTTGGTGAGAGGTGAGTGGTAGTGGTGGTGAGGAAAGAGGGCTCACTGCTCCCCTCAGTAGTAGCTGAAATTGAGACCAGTGTTTCAGAGGACACTGCCACTCCTGGGCTTCTTTAGGGCTGCCTGTTGGTCAGCTGGTGGTGGCATGAAAGGTAGGTCCTTTCTCAATAATAATGTCTTCCTTTAACAATGGGGACAGAGCCTGGACTACAAAGCAGGACCAGAGATCTGGGAGGCCCTGCTATTCCCAAGGTTCTTCAATTCAAGGTGCTAAGCTATGTCCATTGGGGCCTGAGATGAAGAAGTGATAATCTAGATGGCGATGATGTATTGATTTATCTGGCCCATGCCCCCTCCTGTCTCTCTCTCGGGGTACCTGGCTGCTGTGGCTAGGCAGGCTTTTCTGGGAAGGATTTTTAAAACATTTTAAAACCTCCACTACAGCTCTCCTGTGTTGCCTCATCATAGCATAGGAGTGATCCTGGTTTCATAAAGGCTATGCCAGAGTAGAATAAGCTCAGGCAGTTTCTACCAAACTGGAAAAATCATGACAGAGAGAACATGTTTGTCATCTGAGGACTAGCCTAGTTAAGATGGAGAGGCTTGCCTCCAGGCTGGAGGCAGCATAATGAAATCTGGGGACCCAATTTACTCTTGATGAACATCTACTATGGCATAAAGGGTTATGACCTATGTCAGTGGAGAGAGCATTTATCAAAAACATATCCTTGGCACTAAAAGGTGCATCATGACATTCTACAGGTTCTCTGGAAGCTCTACTTACATCCTCTTCCAACATCTCATCCTACTTTGCTCGTGGAGGCCAACAGGGCACAAGATATGGCAGGTCCTAACAAACCATCAAAAAGCTTCAAATCAATATGAAGTCATTTGATATCATTTAATCCTCACAATAACCTGGTAAGGTAGGTGTTGTTATCATCATTTTATAGATGAGAAAACAGAAGCTGAGAGAGGACAGATGCCTTGCCCAAAATCACACAACTAGTAAAAGACAAGTTTCAAATTCAGGTCTTCAGACTCAAAACCTAGTGGTCTATTTCCTGTTCCAAAATCCCTCTCAAGTTGTCTCTCCTAATCCCTGCTCTGAATCTGAGGCAAGCCCCTTTCCTTGTCTTGGCCTCAGTATCCTCACACAGAAAATGAGGGGGTTGATTAGATGACCCCTCAGGTCTTTCCTACACCTGGCATTTTTTTGTTATGTCCTAAGGCTCTGTCAGCGTTGAGAAGCAATGCTTAATGGGCCCTACTAGTTCTAACATTCTATGAGCCAATGAAACCCGGGATCAACATTCAATTCTTTGATGTTTGTTCCTGAAGTAACACGTTTGTTAGAATGTCAGTTCCTTGTCATTTTGCCTTTCTTTGTATCCCTAACACTTAGCATAGTGTCTGGCCTGTAAGTGCTTGATAAATACTTTGTTGGCATCACTCCTTAAGCATGGGGGTAAGGAGAAGAAGGGGGGGATCCTGATGGGCTAGCAGATCATTGCACATTTATAAGTTCCATTTTAACTCAACCTGCATTCTCCATCCCATTTAGCCACATTGTTCCTGATTATGAAAACACCAACTATTGCAAAAACCCTAAGTTCAAGTTGATCAAGGCCTGGTCTATGGTTGGGTGTGTATGTGGCTACTTACCTAAGTTGTTACTGATGGCCTTCCTGTTGACTTTAAACCTCAAGGCCTATACATAGTCCCTTCAACAGTTATTTCCTTTATCAGCTGACTACAAGTGGGTCTGAGGAGGTCTGAAATCTCTGGCCTTGCTCTGATGCCTGGCTAGTACTTGAGGAAAAAAAGAAAGTTGAGGGTGAAGCCAAAACAGCCTGTGGATAAAGGGCTGGTGTGAGTAGGAGGCCACCTCAGTGTTACTGGGCTGGGGAAAGAAGGATCAGTGTCTGTGGCAAAGTTGACAACTGTCTCAGAAGCAGTGGGTTCTGTGAATCCTTCCCACTCCACCCCCAACCTCCTCCTGCATGTACACATGATTAAAACAGGAAATAGTTAGCAAGTGTCCTTCTGCTTATTAGAGAGAGAAAGGGAGGTAAGGCAGATCTCACTATGCCCGAAGGCAAAGGCTTTCATTGATGGTTAGAATATTCTAACACACAGCATCATGGGAAAGCAAGTTTAGAGCATCTTCTGCTACAGCCAAATCAGGACTGTTTCTATACCTAACATGGAGGCAACTCTTATGTGTACAGGGTGATATCTTTCAAAGTAGGGTCCAACAAACTCTTAAGCTTATCAGGGTGAACATTTGATTCCCTCAAAAGCCACTGTGGTTCCAAATCAGACACTCATAATGGCCTAGGAACAATACAGCTGGATAGATTCATATCTAGTTGAATGACTCTATCCAAACAATGGTGATTAATTTATCAATGTCAACCTGGAGGAAGGCAGTTAGTAAATTGCCTAGGGCTCTGACCTTGATCCAGTCCTATTCAACTCTGGAATCAACAACTTGGATGAAACCATTAAAGGTATATTCACTAAATGCTGATAATATACCACTGAAAAAGACAGCTAATATACTTGATGAATGAATCAGGAAGATCTCAACAAGCCAGAATGATTAGCTGAAATTATCAAAACTAAGTGGAATGGGAATAACTTATTATCTCCTTATTAACTTTTATATTCAACTCACATTTAAATGCAATTTAAAGGGGAAAAGACCTACATTACAAAAATATTTATAGCCGCTCTTTTTGTGGTGGCAAAGAATTGGGAATTGAGGGAATGCCCAACAATTGGGGAACGGCTGAACAAGTTGTGGTATATGAATGCAATGGAATACTATTGTGCTATAAGAAGTGATGAGCAGGCAGATTTCAGAAAAACCTGGAAAGATTTACATGCAATGATGCTGAGTGAAGCAAGCAGAACCAGGACAACACTGTACACAATAATAGCAACATTGTACGATAATCAACTATGATTGACTTAGCTCTTCCCAGCAATATAATGATCTAAGACAGTTCCAAAAGACTTATGATGGAAAATGCTATCCACATCCAGAGAAAGAACTATAGAGTCTGAATGCAAATTGAAGCATACTATTTTCACCTTTTTTTGTTTGTTTGTTTTTTTGTGGCTTTTTCGTTTTGTTCTGTTTCTTCTTTTACAAGATGACTAATGTGGAAATATGTTTATATGATTGTACATGTATAACCTATATCAGATTGCTTGCTGCCTTAGGGAGGGGGGATGTAAGGAAGGGAGGGAGAAATAATTTGAAACTCAAAACCTTTTAAAAAATGAATGTTGAAAACTATCCTTATATGTGATTGGAAAAAACAAAATACTATTGACCAAAAAAAATGCATTTTTAAGTGCCAAGATTTCCTCTAAACAACCCTGTAAGGCAATGCATATATTATCATGATTTTTGTGGATGAGGAAACTGAGGCACTGAGTGATTAAAGGACTTAGCTTAGACCACACAACTAGGTAAGTGTTTGAAATGGAATTGGAACACAGGTCTCCCAACCCTAAACCTAGTATTTGGTCTGGTTTGCTATCTCTCAGAGGCTCAAGCACATGTCAAAATGAGTCTCCCAACTCTTTTAACAATAGTTTACATGAAAATACAAACTCTGGGATTTAGTGACCACAAGTCTAATGAATCAACAGTGAGACATGATTTCCAATAAAGTCATTTGAGCTGAACCTTCATTAACAGATGTAGAATAATCATTCCAGAGAAGGGTGAAGGGAGAGAGGGAAGGCGAGAATTTGGAACTCAATTTAAAAAAAAATGAATGTTAAAAATCATTTTTACATGCAATTGGGGAAAATTAAAATATTATTCAAAAACAGATGTAGAGTATCTAGAACAGGGGTTCTTTACCTTTTTGTACCATGGACCACAATATGGAAGTCTGATAAAGCGTATGAACCCCTCAAAATAATAGTAGGTTTCATTCACAACTAAAGGAAATGCTAAATTTCAGTTAGAGTTTAATGAAAATACAGAAGCAATTTTTCCCCATTCAAGTTTGCAAGCCCCCTGAAACCTATCTCTGGACCCCAAGTTAAGAAGCCTGGTCTAAAATAAAGTAGGAATCTCACTGTACTCTCCACTGGTCCAACCCTATCCAGAGCTATACCCCACGTCTGAGAACTACAGTTAAGAAGGGCCTTGGAAAACTGAAGTTTGTCAGGAGGACAAGCAGGATGGAGAGACAGCTGGAAATCATGTCATATGTCAAATGGTTGGAAGAACTGAGGAACAATAATCCTGGAGAGAAGAAGTATCCACAGGGACAAGGACATTGCCTTCAAGTATGAAGAGTCATTAAATGAAAAAAGCTATAGATTTTCATGTAGCTCCACAGGGCAGATTGGTAGAAATTACAGCAAGGTTGAAACTTGAACACATATTAAATGTCAGTTATCATAATTCCCGTCATTTACCATGTAAGCAGGAGCCACATCTTAGTCATCTTCACATTTCTCCCAATCCCAAACCCAAGTTTCTGTCCAGAAGTAGTGCTTAAAAAGTGTTTGCTGAGTGAATGAATGAATGAATGAATGAATATATCAGTGGCAAAAGCAAAGACTTGTTCCAGTACTGAGCAGAATCTGGAATTTAATAGGCACTTAATAAATGCTTGGTGACTTTTGGAATCTCTCACATACACACACACACACACACATACACAGAGTTGTATTGCCTTCTAAAATCAATTAAGGAGTACAAAAGAGTACACAAAAGAAACCTCCAAAAGACTAGAACAGAATATCTCAGAGAAATCCATGTTAAAAAATAAAAAAGAGGAAGATGCAGGAGAAACAAGAGAAAGAAAACAAAACATATCTAGTTCTCCCTTCTTTGAGAGATGAAGCTGTGATTTCTTGGTGTCAGGCTCTTTGGACTTAACTCCACCCTGCCTCTAGGGAGCCCCTATAATCAAGTTAGTAGCAAGAGGAAGAAGACAGTATATTTAGCTCTCATCAGTGTGTCAAGTCAAGTAATTGACAAGCCAGGTAACCCTCATGTGTCAGGAGGAGAAGAGGAAAGAGAAAACTGGCAGCTGCTTCACTGGTAAAAAGCTGAATAACAATGACAACAACTCAGAGTTCTTCTCCAGAACTCTAAGGTGTACTGAATGCATTCATTCTCATAAGCCTTTGAAACGGGCAGTGAAAGTGTTGTTGTATCCATTTTACAGATGAGGAAACTGAGGCTCAGAGAGCTTACATAGATTGTCCAAAAATATGTGATTAATGGCAGGAAGGAACTGGACTCCAAGTCCAGTGCTCCCTCCACTTAACCTTGCCAATAATATGTGACCTATGAACATAGGATGCTGTCCAATGTGTCCATTCTATATTCATATTTGTGCTAGGGAGAAATCACAAGCCACAATCATCTGCTGAGAAAAGCAATCTTGAAATGCATGTGGGACTAATTGTGTGTGTGTGTGTGTGTGTGTCTGTGTTTTATGTGTTTAAATTATTGTAGCACAAATCTGCTTTGAGTTAAGCTTCTGGAAAAACTGATATGCAAAGTCTCAGAGAAGGATATCAGTGGGTCTTAACAAAACTTGGGAAAACAAATACGTTTGCCTATCAAACCACTTTCATGTTACTGGGAAAACTTTACCACAGAAGACTATAGAAGTCTGGAAATTCTCAGTTTACATCATTTGCAAGAGATCCCAAACTCAGTTCTATTTGACAGACTCTCGTTCTTAAAGGTTTGACACAATAAGAGGTGTGGCAGGAAATTGAGGGTTTCGTTTGGGATGGGGCAGAGGAAGGATTGAAAATGGGGAATCTTCTAGAGAGGCATCTTGGAGTAGTATAAATAGCACTGAACTTGCGGTCAAAAGGTTCCCAAGAGTAGACTCCATTTTTAAGCCCTTGGGCAACTGACTCAAACCTTCTGAGTCTCAGTTATATCATCTATAAAATGGGGATGTAAATAGTTAAAATAACTACCTCAGATACCCCCAGGCCATGCTCTAAGACAATAAGTTACAAGCAAGATCTTCATTAGTGGAGGGAGTTTCCACACCAGAATTCTCCCACAATGATGAAATCACAAGTCAGTGGGTCCAGACATGCCTTTCCACCCCACCCCTCAACCTTAACACTTTACCTCCCAGGGTTTTTGAGACTCAAATGAGATAATGAATATAAAGTACTTTGTAACCATAAAGCACAATATAAACATAAGATATATATATATGTGTATATATACATGCATATGTATAGAATGCATGTACATATCCCTTCACTGAGGTCCTGCTCTGATACCTCATCATGGCATTAAAGTAGCATTTCAAAGCCTATGCCAAAAGAGAACAGGCCTTAACAACTGGAAAGGTTTGAATACAGTCTTTGTGATAGACCATTCCTGTTCAGCCTAGCTAAAGAAAACAAGATCCCTCTCTAGTTGATTGACCCCCAGGTCATGAATGTGTTTTGGCCATCACAACAAATTAAGATTGTCTATTCATGTGAGGAGGAGTTAGGAATATGGATTGGGTGAAGGAGGACCTGGAACAATGAAGGTGCCAGATCTCTTGAAATATTCAAGCAATAACATATATTTCATATTTCTATAGTATTAAATACAAAGTAGTTAAGTGGCACAGTGGACAGAGTGTCTGACCTGGAGTCAGGAAGGCTCCGCTTTGTTCAAATATGGTCTTAGACACTTACTAGCTGTGTGATCCTGGGCAAGTCATTTAGCCCTGTTTGCCTCAGTTTCCTCATCTGCAAAATAAGCTGAAGAAGGAAATGCTAAACCACTCCAGTATCTTTGTCAAGAAAACTCCAAATAGGGTCACGAAGAGTTGGCCATGACTGAAACAAGTGAACAACAGTCAATAATGAAACTTGGGCTCAGACTGCCAGCTGAAGTCATCTCTGATTATATGGGTGCCTCAGAGTCACTGGATTGGGAATCAGAAGATCTGGCCTCAAATCCCAGCCCTATTGCTTATCACTTGAATGACCTTGGACAAATTACATACTCCCTCGGTCTTAGTTTCCTCATATACAAAATTATGAGGTTGACCTAGATCATCTCTAAGGGTTCTTCCAGTTACTAAGTCTTGTGATTTTCCCCTCTCAAAAAATAGCAGCCAGTGAAAAGAAGAGTTTCCACACAGGATATGACTTGAAGGTTGCATATTTTCCTTCCCTCTGTTGTATGCTTAGCGAGTGCCAGTATCAGCCTGAGAAAAACAAAATGGGACAGTCACCCTTCTGCACAAAATCCTATAATGCATCCTAAAGCCAGGTACAAGTTGCTCTGGATCAGACCATCTCTACAAGCTACTTCCAAATCTCTGATTCTATCATTTCTGGATGAGCTGTAGTTTTGTAATAACCCCTTCACAAGCACAGATAAAAATAGTTCACGGAATAAACAGGAGAATTTACTACGTGAGGTAATCCCCACCTTCATCACTTTCTGCATTGGTTAAGCCATTGTTAGAAGACTATGTCCATTTTGGAATCTTGAGGTGTAGGAGGAAAAATTGCTTAGAGGATTAATTAAGCTATTATCTAATTACTGTAATATGTATCAAATTAATATAATATATTTAATGAGGCATCCATTTGTCGGGCCCATCAGTGAATCAACAAGCATTTTTTTAAGTATCCACTATATGCCACGCACTGTGCTAGGCTCTGGAAATACAAAGACAAAAAGGGAAACAATCTCTGACCTCAAGGAGCTTACATTCCAACAAAGGAGGTAATATCTACATAGATAGGAATATATAAAACACATACAAGGCAACCCTGATGGTGAGGAGGGAGAGGTAGCTGCTGGGGTGGACCACTAAAGGCCAAATGCATAAAGTTGTGCATGAATTAGGTCTTGAAGGAAACAAACGACTCTAAAACACACGGGTGAGGAGGGAATATAAAACAAGCAAGAAGGACAGTCAATGAAACTGCATGGATGCAGGTGATGGAGTACCATGCATGCAGAACAGTGAGGCCTGTTTGGCTGGAACATAGAAGGCTTAGAGGGGAGTAAAGTATAATAATGCTGGAAAGGTGGGATCAATTCCCTGTGGATTACTAGAGTTGGGAGCAGGGTCCTTAGGGCATTGACAGAGGATAAACAAATTTTAGGAAGTATAAGGACAGGGGAACATGTGCAGAAGTCAAGAAATCTGGGCAATGTCGCTAACTTGCTACGTGACCTTGGACACTTAGCTTCTTTTTGTCACCTGTAAAATAGATAATGGAAAGCAGAGGCACAGATGGGATGGCAGGATGGTGCAATGGGAAGCATTGGTAAGACAAAGTGTCTCATGAGGGTCTTGAGTGTTAGGAATAGAGAGGATAATGAAAAAAGACATCAGTAAGGAAGTAGGGATGAGAGGCAGTCCCAGAAAGGGGAGTTAAGAGTTCCAAAGACAAACTCTTTGCCTTTTACAATTTTGTCTCAGGCTAGTCCTGACCCTGAATACTCTTATCTTGAAATCTTTGGAAGAAAAGTACTAGATACATTTATAAAATATGCAAATGAAAGTCTATTACACAGCTGTTATTTTGCACTGATAGAGCCTAAAGGGATAGGCTGAAAGGACAACAGAAAAGTATGTAGGTAACAAAGAGGGGACAGAATAAGACCCCCTCAGAAAAAGTTCCTCAAAACTGGGGGCCTTTCTCCATTCTTCAAAATGTTAAATAAAATTGAGTGACAAAAAAAAGTTTTTAAAGATGTTATAACACTATTTTTTTCATGGAAAGCCAGTTTATTGCTTTATTTTGTTTGTAAGCTGTTCTTAACATTTGAATTTATATCTTAAAATTAAAATATAAAAATAAGCTATTCATATAGTTCTATTTTTACTTTTCAAAGGGAAAGAGAACTTAGAAAGTTGTAGAAGAAAAACTAGATTCAGAAAATACAAAAATTATGCTAATTATAAATTGAATGAAGCTATAACATAAAATCAAAGAAAAGGAATTTGGGAACAGCTGGCAATCATTAAAGGAAATTTAAACATTGACAAAATTATGTATTCTTTCCCAAATTACATGAGATTAACACTTTTCCACATTAACTATAATACTGAATTCCCTCTCTAAGGTGGGGCACATAGAACAGGGAGAGCCATACAGACACAGATGTTATGATCAGGCTTGAGGTCCAAAAATGTCAGGTCAAATTCAACCTTAATGGAGACTTGGGAGACAGTAGAGGCTCTGGCTCCTAAGGGTACTTATTACCTGGAGCATGTTCCTTGCCCAAAAAACACTAAATGACATAAAGTCCCAGAATTCAAGGCTCTGAAGCTAAGTAGAAGGTTGGTAGGTGAAAAGGACTGAAGGCAGAGTCAGTACATATACAACCTGTTTAAAACCCGCATCGTGTAGCATGCTTTCCACTTACTAATCTCTTACCTCCCACTTACCCTGGCAGCTTCTGGGCTTGTAGCCTTGGGTAATTTACCTCCACCATGAGGTGGAAAGGTGTCCTAGAAGATGGTAGCCAAGTCTGGCTATGAGACCTTAATGGAGGCATTATAGAGCTAGAAAAGGGTATCTAAAGTAATCAAGAAGGAAGAAAGGAGAAAAGGTGCTGCCAAATGAAGAAAGACTCAAAAGGTGAGGTTTATAGACGATGTGATCCAAGTTGATTTAAAAAAATCATTTCGAGAAAGATAAGGAATAAAAACTTATTGACCAAAGTGAGAGCACTAGTACAAGGAAGTCAAGTCAAGAAGCATTTATTAGGCATCTACCACCTTCCTGCCAGGAACTGGGCCAGGCACTAGAGATGAAAAGAAAGGCCAAAAACAGCCCCTGATTTCAAGGAGCTCACAGTCAAATAGGTCCCTTCAAGTTTGAATGAGATAAATTTAGGACAAATTAAAGCAAGTACAACTTTTCACAAAAAGTTGTAAATTTGTGGAACATGTTGATACTAAGAAGTGGCAAGAACAACGACAATAATAATAGTAATAAGTTCAGGATTACAGAATATGATACGTGGAAGAGACCTCAGACACCACCTTATCCAGAGGTTCTTAACTATTTTTGTGTCCTAGACTCCTTCTGAATAATTTTTTAAAATGCATAAAATGAAACATGTAGGATTATAAAAGAAATAAATTATATTGAAATAAAGGTGTCATTTTCCCCATCCACATTTATTAATCCCCTGAAATCTATGCATGAACAAAGGGTGCATGGACCCCAAATTAAAAACATCTGACATAGTATAACATCATCATTTTTTTTTCTATTACAAACATGTATAGTCATGCAAAACAGATTTCTGTGTTAGCCACGTTGGAAGGAAGAAAATATGCTTCCATCTACATTGAGTCTCTCAGTCCTCTATCTGGAAGTAGATAACCTGTTTCCTCATGAGTTCAGAATTGTGTTGCATCAGCGTGTTAATGAGAGTTACTAAGTCTTTCAAAGTTGGTTATCTTTACAGTATTGCTGTTGCTGTGTAAATTGTTGTCATGGTTCTGCTCACTTTAATTTACATCAGTTTACATGTCTTCCCAGGCTTTTCTGAAACCATTCTTTCTTATAACAAAATAGTTTTCATCACATTCACATATCATAGCTTGTTCATCCATTCTTCAATTGATGGGCATCCCCTCAGTTTGCAATTCTTTGCCACCACAAAAGGAGTTTCTATAAATATTTTTGTACATATGGGTCCCTTTCTCCTTTCTTTAATCTCTTTGGGGCTTAGCCCTAGCAGTGGTATTACTGGATCAAAAGGCATGCATAGTTTAATAATCTTTTGGATATAGTTTCAAATTGCTTTCCAGAATGGTTATACTAGCTCACAGCTCCACCAAAAATACATTAGTGTGCCTTTTCCTCAACAATCCCTTCAACATGTGCCAGTTTTCTTTTTTTTTTATCTTAGCCAACCTGATGGGTGTGAAGTGGTATCTTAGAGTGGTTTTAATTTTCATTTATCTATTTTTTAGTGAAGTAGAGCATTTGTTTCATATAGCTATTGATAGCTGTGATTTCTCCCTCTGAAAACTGTTGATTCATAATGTTTGACTATTTCTCAATTGAGGAATGACTTTTATTCCTGCAACTTTTACTTGGTTCTCTATATATTTGAGAGATTAAACCTTTATTAGAGAAATTTGCTACAAAGGTTTTTTCCCAGTTTCCTACTTTTTCTTCTAATTTTAGCTGCTTTGGTTTCATTTGTGCATAAACTTTATTTTTCTGACAATTAACATCCATTTTACCTCCTATGAACTTCTCTATCACTTGTTTGATTATGAATTCTCCCCTATCCATAGACCTGACAGGTAATTTCTTCCCTGGTCTACTAATTTGCTTATGATATCATCATTTCTATCTAAATTATGAATCCATTTTGAGCTTGTCTTGGCATACAGTGTGAGATGTTGGTCTATACCTAGTTTCTGCCAGATGATTTTTAGTTTTCTCAACAGTTTTTGTCAAATAGTGAGTTCTTGCCCAGTAGCTGGGATCTTTGGGTTCATCAAATATTAGATTACTGTGTTCATTTGCTTCTATATATTATGTACCTATTCTGTTCCACTAATATTACCATTTTACAAGTGAAGAAACTGAAGCCCAGAGAGAAGTGACTTTCCCAAGGTCCCAAAGGGACCGGGCTAGAACTCAGGTCTCCTCCTAGGGTCTAGCCTCTGTCCGCAACTTTTTTCTACTACATTGTTACTTGACAAGCATGCAGTACTTTTCTGTGGTGCTGCCTGGTGACTATCTTTTTATATCAACAACTGATGGCTTAATTCAAAAATCACTTCTAGTCTAACAACTGACAGAGAGCCCAGACACAGATGAGAAACAGATGAGCATCCCCTGCAGCAAAACAAGAATGGGAAATGAAAAAGTCATCATCAAGTCTAGATGAAAACATCTTTCACACTGAATAGGTAATGATCCCACACTGGTGTGATAGAATTGGGAGACTTTCTATTAAATGGACGTTCCATTGTTTAGGAACTAAATTTTTGGGAGACCATTTTCAAAGGGGCCTAACCAGTTGTTTTCGATTATGTAACGTCAGCCCTCCTCATGAGTTCGATTCAACTGAATTCAACAAACCCTTATTCAATAAACATTTATGAAGTACCAAAGTTCTGTGCCACATATGGAAAGTACAAATACAAAAACAAAGCAGCCTCTACCCACAAAGATCTGATGTTTCACTGCTAAAATAGTAGCAGCAGCTAATACAGTATTGCTATGCTAATTTATGGTTTATAATTCATTTTCCTCCTCAAAAATGCTATAAAGTGAGGTATTGCAAATGTTATCATCCTTATTTTTCAGACAAAATGGAAATGCATTGATTATGTGCTTACTATGTGACAAGCATAGAGATGAGCCATCTGAGGTTTGGAAAGATTAGATAGCATACCCACAGTCTTAAAAACCAGTGCCATATAACAACATAAGCTATTATTATTACTATTCATAGTATTACTATTATTTACATCAGTTTCTCTATTAAAAAATGATGCAACTCTCTGACCCCACTCCTCCTCCCAAGGAGGTTAGGGTGACAAATGAAATACTAAAGACACTAGAAATCCAAATCCTTATCTTGAGAATAGCAAAATATTATACATCACAAGGCTATGAATCAGAAATGGAAAGGTCCAAGATATCCCACCCCAGTCACAAAAGTTCTCTTCCCTCTCCTTACTCCCAGAAACCTGGATGGCTATTAATAGTTTTCTGTTTGTGCTTCCCCTCTATAAGACAATTAGCAATCTCCATGAAAGCAAGAACAATGTCTTGTCTAAACTTTTAATTCCCCCACCAGCAAAGGGCTCTCTGAACACTATTTATTAAACAGTTAATTAAATTAATTATTTATATACAAATATATTAATTAAATGATTTTAAAATGTTTGTTGAATGAATAAGCACTATTGTTCCTATCATATATCAATCTGTATTATAGTAACTAGGGTATGACTCTAAACATTGTACCCTTACCTGCCCCTAGAATAGTGTTTTATATTCAGTAGGCTCTTGATACATTTTGATGGGAGCTGCCGTCCCTGGAGCAGAGAAACATGGATATGCCTATCTTCAGTATCTCCTGACCCACACTTCTTTGCCTTTTTTTTACTTTTTCTATCTTTCTTCTTTTTTTAGCCTGCCTAGAGCGACTGGACAGGCCCTGGAGATCCTTCTTTCCTCTTCTTCCAGTCCCAGGGAAGTAAACATTGTGAGACCAGTAATCCAAGGCCAGAGGAAGATTACATCCTGAGCTAAGCTTAGATAATAGTGACACAGAAACACTTTTGAGAGGAAAAGGGAAACTTCAGGGAAAAGTGGAAAGAAGGGAAAAGGGGAGCAAAAAGAGAGCCTGGAAACCAAGAGGACATCGGGGGTAGCATATCATTACTGTCTGGTTTAGGAAACTGAAACCCAGATGGAGGAAATAACTTAGAGTCATAGAGCTAGTTCATAATAGAACCAGGACTAGTCCCATGACTCTAGTCAAATGCTCTTTGATTGACACTACTTTACAGGCTGCTGAGAGGTGCAAAGAGGGCAGCATGGTTACAAGTCTCATGACTTTATACCCTCTGGGTAGCTTACTGAGGAAGAGATTCTTGTCCTCCCCTACCCTCAGAAACTTCGCTTATGGAAGAGCTCTGGCAACAGTTTGAAGGAGCCTGCAAAGTTAGTATAATTTAGAGATTTGTACCATGAGATTCTGGGCCTTTCCCAAGAGTTACCCCAAATAGATCTGAAATGTCATATAGGTAGGCATCTCCCAGGCTTAATTTTTCTCTGGAGACAAGGATAAGAGTTTCTTTGAGTTTATCAATTAGGGTGCTTTTCCTAAGCCTTAAGATACCAACCCCTCTTTTTTAATATAGGAGAGAGGAATTTCTTTTTATAAAAAAAATTTGTTTTTTGTTATTATGGACTTTACAAACACCCAAAATGTCAGCATTTCCATATACAAAGAATAGAAAAATAGGATTATGTTTGAAACTTCAAATATCTACTTTATCCAGTGTTTCCTTGTTTATGCACCATCACATTAATGTCAAAGCTGTTGGGTTTATCTATGTCTCCCTCTGAACCTCCTTCTCTTTTCTTCTCTTAAAAGTTTCAGTATTCATTGAGACTGACCCTTCCTACATGTGTTGTCTCCTGTTAGAATGGTGGTCTTACAAAGCAGGAACTGTCTTGGTTTTCAACTTGTATCCCTAGCACTTAGCACACTAATTCTGCACTCAGTGCTTAATAAATGCTTTTTAATTCATTTCTTTCTTTTCTTCTTTTGTTGCTGTCATCTCTACCACTACTCCTATTCCCTCAATTTTTTTCAGAACCTTACTTCATAATAAAGACAAGCAAAACAAATCTACACATTGGTCATGCCTGAAAATATGTATATTTTAAGATATCCTTCCTGATAAAGGCAACTTACAAACCCCATGACTTTGGGCACATGGGGGGAAGAAGAGGAGAAAAGAAAGTATTAAATAATATCAAAATATTGTGCAGATAGTTTTCCCAAGGCTCAGAGCACAAGAGTTTAAATCTTTGTTCCTTTAAAGTCAGCCAGTCAACAAGCGTTTATTAAGCACTTACTATGTACCAGACTCTGTTCTAAGTGCTTTACAAACATTTCAAGGCTTCTTTACAAATATCTCATCTGTATCTCACAACAACCCAGGGAGAGAGGTGCTATTATTATTCTCATCATACAATTGAGGAAACTGAGGCAGGCAGAAGTTAAATGTCTTGTCCAGGGTCACACAGCTAGTTGTAAGTGTCTGATGCTGAGTTTGAATTCAGGTCTTCCTGATCCCAGGCACCGTGCCCTATCCAGAGCCCCACCTAACTTCCTAGATAATGTGGTAGTAACAAAAGCTAATGTAATCATAGGATGCATTAAGAAAGGCCTTCTGTCTCATACTAAAGAGGTGATAAACCCACTGTACTTCACCCAAATCAGACAATATCTGGGGTGTGGCGTGCAGTTCTAGGTGCCACACTTTAGAAAGAACATTGACAGGCAAAAAAAGCATCCAGAAGAGACTAACCAGAATGGCAAAGAGCCTTTCCATGATGCCACATGAGGACTGGCTGAAGAAATCAGGGATGTTTAACCTGAAAAGAACATGGGACATGATAGTTGTCTCCAGCATTTGAAGAACTGTCATGTGAATGAGGAGGGTTATACTTTTTCTAACTGGCCCCAAAGGGCAGGATAAGAGCAAAGGAAGAAGTTCCAAAGCAACAAGCATTTATTAAGCACTTACTATGGGTCAGACATTGTACTAAGTGCTGGGGATGCAAATACAAGCAAAAAGAAAGTTCCAAATCTAATGGGGAAAGATAACACACAAAGGAATGCTGAAAGTGGGGGTGAGGAAAAGATACCTGCTCTGGGATATGGCATTGAATTTTGTTGTCAGAGGTTTAAGGAAGGTCGGGGAAGGGGCAAGTTAAGGGGGTAGAGAGAAAGCAACAAGAGAATGAAGGTTGGCCAGACTAGACTCTACTGCCAAAATGGAGGCACTCAGAGAAATTCACCAAGGGCAGAAGGCGGTCAACACAACAGATGGATGCTTCAGGGTAAAGATGCCACAGGCACTTGAGGGAAATTCCAGCAAACTTAGGCTTGATACAAGGAAAAACTTCTTAGCAATAAGAACTATCCAAAAGAGGAATGTACCACCTCTGGAGACAATGGGTTTCCCCTCATAGGAGGTCTTATAAGCAAAGGTTGGATGACACCTTCTCACTGAAGGTTGAAACCACTGAAGGGGTCTCTAGTTGGAAAAGTTTAAGAAGCCCTGTTGTAGAGGAGATTCACACTCAGATATGAATTAGATGAAATGGTCTCTGAGCTCTCCTCCAACTCTGAGATTCTGTGATTTTCTGATTCTGAGCAAGTAATTGAACCTCTTCAAGACTCAATTTTCTTATCTCTCATATGTGGGTGACAATAATTGTACTACCCACTTCACAAGGTCGTTATGAAGGAAATGCTTTGTATACCTTTAAAACACTATATAAATGTGAAGTTTTCATGTAATTTACTACTTGGGTGAGCCTAGACTTATTTGTTACTCAGTATTCTAATTCGTAAACTGGAAACACAGCCACCTGCTCCCTATCGACTTCTTCGTATTACTTTGCAAATGGAATATCTCTATCATGAAATCAAAGTTACCCTTCCCCCACTCAAAAAAAACAGTGTATCATACAAACACAGAATAGAAGGGTCATCTTTTTTTAAAGGAAATTGCCCCATCCCACAACCTCACTAGTTTTCCCTCTCAACATCTTTCTTGACACCATAGTGAAAAGAAGGCTACATCAGGAACCAAGAGACCTAAATTCCTGTTCCTGTTCTGCCACTGTGTAACCCTTTAAAAGGCATTCCCCAACCCTGAACTTCAATTTCTTCATATGCCAAATAAGAAGACCAATATATAGCTCATCTACAAGGTTGTATATATCAGGAGCTGATATTCTATGAAGCTATGACCACATCTAGGCAAAATGCTACTTGTGGCAGTTGTTACAGGGTAGAATAAGGTTAGGAAACATAAATTAAGGGCTAGGGGCCTAAAGGGAATTTGCAGTTTGGATTCAGAGGGAAAATATTCTGGAAACAAGCCCCTCGGTCTGAAAAGCCTTCTTCCAAGCAGTTGTGCTCTTTGGAGATGGGATGCTAGCTCTACAGATGCCATTCTAAAGGCAGGAAGCCTCTCTATGGATAGCTGAAAGGCACAGCTACCTTCCAGTCTGGGCTCTCAACCGAAAGGCTTGTCACCAATTGCTTCAAAAAAGATATGAATAATTAAACAGGCTTTACTCTTGAGATATCTAACTCAATTATCTTTGAGTAATAATAAAAGGTTGGAGAATAATCACATCTCTGTATCTTGAGGCAATTTAACCTATTCTAAGACTGCTTAAGTTGTCAGTGCTTACTCTGCAGCCACTTTCAGTACCACCGATAATCAACCAGGGTATCTTGGTAATTGCCAAAAGGGAGAGGTGGAAGGAGAAAAGCATTCATTATGTGCCTACTATGTGCCAGGCACTGTGCTAATTTCTTTACAAATATTATCTCATCAATGCAACATATTATCAGAAAAAGCCCTAACCTTGGAGTGAATTGATGTGGGACCATGATCTCTTTGAGTTTCAATTTTTTCATCTATAAAATAAGATTATATTAATGTCTCTGGATTACTACATACTATTGCCTGCCATGTATGCAACATTCCAGGCAAACTAGACTCTGGCCCCTGAAAAGACTATACTTTCCATCTCTGTGTCTTTTACTTAAACAATTCCCTATACCAGAAGGCCCCTGCTCACCATCTTAGTCTTACAGATGTAGAGCTGGAAGGGCTTTAGAGGTTATCTAGTGCAGGGCTTCTTAAACTTTTTTCCAATAGAGACCCCTTTTTGCATTTTGGCAACGTTGCTTGGTGTTACATGGGTGTGACAGCATGCATGGTGCAAAGTGTGTATGCTTTGTGTTCAGAACCATGGCTGCAGCGAAGTTGTGCAATGCAACATAGGCAAGCACTGCCAGAAACACCTCGGATTCATTACACATTTCATTTTTAATTCATTTTTGGTTGTTGCGCATTTAGAAACCTTTTACTGTTGCCAAATTTTTTGTGACCCCATGGGGTCACAACTCACAGTTTAAGAAGTGCTGATATAATCCCATCCTCTAATTTTACAGATGAGGAAACAGCGGCTTTTAAAGGTGAAGTGATTTTGACTTGTCCAAGGTCATAGGTAGTAAGGAATGAAATAGAACTCAAGCTAAGGTCAGAATTTGCAAACTGAAGGCCTCTTGCTTTGACTTCAATTTCTGACAACGTCAGAAAATTCTAGAATTGCTATTCTAGTATTAATGTTAGAAAAAATTTAAAAGATAGTTGGCAAATATCTCAACAAAGCAGTGGTGGCTACAAATCACCATGGCTTTATCAAGAAGCAGTCACTGATTTTATTCTGTTTTCGACAGGCTTACTAAGGCAGTAGATGAGAGTGGTGATGTGGATGGCATTTCAGCAAATGCCATGGATAGATACGTGAAAAGATTTTAACAAAACTTTTGATAAAAGTATCTCATATTATTCTTTTGGAGAAGATGTAGAAATATGGATTAGACAATTACACAAAAAGCTGGATTCAGTACTGGTTGGAAGGTCAAACTCAGAGAGTAATTGTCAATGGTTCCATACAAAGTGCAAGGAGGTCTTCAGTGGAGTACTCCAGGGATTTGTATTTGGTCCTATGCTATTTAACATTTTTTATTAGTGACTTCAATAAAGTCATAAATGGTATGCTCATCAAATTTGGCAATGATGCAAAGCTGGGAGAGATAGCTAACTCAGTGCAAGTTAGGGTCTTGACAGGCTGGAGCATTGGGCTGAATTTAATAAGATGGAATTCAGGAGGAATAAATGTAACATTTTTCATTTTATCATAAAACACCAACTTCACAAAGTGGGGGACTCATGGATCTTGGGGTTTTCATAGATCGCAAGCTCAGTATGAGTCAGCAGCATGATATGGCAGCCAAAAAAGCTAATGCAATCTTAGGCTGCATTAAGAGGGGCATAGCTTCCAGGAATAGAGAAGTAAGAGTTGCACTGTGCTCTGACCTTATCAGACCTCATCTGAGAGACCATATTGTGTTCTGAGGGCCATAGTTTAAAGAAGACATTCGTAAGCTGAAGAATATACAGAGGAAGACAACTAGGAAGATGGGGAAGGGGGCTTCTGAGGCTATGACCTATGAGGATCCATTGAATGGACTGAGAATATTTAACCTGAGAAAGAAATTATCACTAATTTCAAGTATTTGAAGGGTTGTCATGTGGAAGCATGGTTAGGCTTGTTCTATTTGACCCCAGGGTATCAGGAACAGTGGGGTAGAAGCGATAGAGTCAAATTTAGGGTTGATGCCAGGAAATAATTGCTAACAATCAGCCATCCAAAAGTGGAATGAGTTGCCTCTAAGAAGGGGTAGGTTTCCCCATCCATCCTTAGAGATTTTCACGCAGAGGGTGGATGACTACTTGTGGCTATGTAATAGTAGAGATTCCTTTGATTTATGAGTTGGATTAGACGGCCACTGAACACTCTTCCAACTCTCAAATGCTGTCATTCTGTGATACCCTAAATCCAACATTCTTTCCATGCAACATTCTGCCTTTATAAGGCATCTGGGACCATCTCCAGTCGTCCTAATCTATATTCTCAACACCGGACCCAGATGGCTCTGGAGAAGAAAGTGAGGCTGGTGACTTTGCACAACCCTCCCTCACTTAAATCCAATTCACTTGCAAGCCATGACATCACCTTCCTGATGTCATGGTCCTCTTTGAGAACAAAGGACAAACAACAACTGGCTTTGTAAAGCCTTTAAAGCTTAACCCAAATGCAGCCATGTCCAGGAAGCCTTTCTTGAGCTCCCAGTCAATAAGGACAGAGTATTTTAGTTCCACCTTCATTGTGTAAGAATCATGGTATATAACATCTTTCTATGTGTCATGTCAAGCAACTAGACCATGGGCATTTTGTAGGATCATAAATCTGTGGAGGTCTAGTCCAACCCTCTCATTTCACAGATGTGGGGATCTGAGGTGGAGGGAGGAAAATTAACTTATCCAAGGTTACATTGGTAATAATTGTCAGAGGTGGGATTTGAACATCGTCTTGTCTAAATTGTTTATCTTCTCTACCCACCCCTATCATTTGCACTGCCACAGTGCTCTGCACGTAGTAGACAGTTAATATTTGAGAATTGAGGTGAATCTTTGTATTACCTATCTTATGGGGACTATTAAAGGAAAGTCTTTATAAACATCATCTATTACTTTTGTCTTTCAAGCTCATATTCTGTCCTCTGTGGACGAATAATTGAAAAACAACTAATTCTCATCTGGCTCAATAAAATCCTTCATATATTTGAATACAGTCATCAAAGGACCAATAGCCTCTTTTTTTTCTCCCAACTAAAAAAAGCCCAGCTTCATTTATTAAGCCAAGTACTGTAGCTAGTAAATCTTGCCCTGCCAGTTCCCCACCTCGTTCAAGCAATCCTGATTGGATGTATTGTCTAAAACAAGAGTTCTTCACATTTTTTGTGTCACAGACTCCCTTGTGTTTATTGATCCCTTCTCCAAATCATGTCTTTAGTATCATGAACTCCTGTGACAGTCTGGTGGTACCTACAAACCCCTTTTCAGATTCATTTTTAAATACACAAATTAAAATATATAGGATGACAGAGGAAATTAATTATTTTTAAGTAGAGTTATTTTTAAAAAATTAAGCAAGTGTATATATGCCAGGTTAAGAACTAATGGTCTAAAGGGAGGTAGGGTGGAGGAAGCAAGAAGAAAGAAAAGATTAGCTTTGTCAGTCTTTGGGTTCTTTTCACACTTGATAACAGAAAGCTCACTTTGGCTATATTGTATGACTTTCAAGATTAAATATATCACTTCAAGGTAAGAGAATTCAGAAAAGAGAGATCAACAGCAGACTTTACCCTGGCTGAAAACCTACCTCAATTTTTATTTCCATCCAAAAATAGGGTGAACAGGAGAAAACACAAATGCAGAGGAAGCCCATTTTTCTTCTCCCTCATGCACACAACTACCATTCCTTCCCCATATCCACTCCCTAGCTCGTTCAACTCAACAAAAATCTATTAAGCAACAACTATTTTCAAATGCTGTGGTTAGCATTAGTGGGATGGAGATGGTCAGGGAAGGCCTCAAGAAGGAGATTGTATTTCATCTTCGTCTTTAAAGGTAGACAGGGAACTCTCAAATATTCGAATGAATCTGTGAATTCAGAGTTGAGTATTTTTTGCAAAGATGAAGATCATAGCCCATCCTTGCCTACCCATCCTGTGTCAGTCACAAGCATTTGTTAAGCACCTAATGTGATCTGAGCACTGTGCTAAGCAATGGGGATGCAAAGAAAGGCAAAAAAAAATCTCTGCCCTCAGGGAACTCATCACATCCTGTATATGGGATGTGTATGTTAAAACTAATATTTTTCTATCCATTGATTATTAGCTTGTCTGTATGTCATACTAAGTTCAGAAAAACATGCTTGAGGGCTTCCTCAATTGCTCTGTACATGAGGGTCCCAATGGAGCATTCTGTGCACTAAATGTATCTCTTGCCTATCTTCTCTTCCAACTATACATTTCCTTGATGAGAATATATTTTATTCCCATTCTTTCTTTCTTGGTTATATATAGTAATCTGCTTATACTCATCATGCTCCTATCCATTTCCCCCTGTGTGATATTCATTTGCAATTCTCAAGACACTCATGAATTCCATGTGCTGCAGAACTCAAGGGATAAAAATGTCGATAGGTAAGAGATGTTATCTTTCAGACATAAGGGATAGTGTGAGCAAAGGAAGGAAAGCAAGATGTATGTGTACAGGACAAACAAGTATTCCAATTCAGTTAGAACACAGAATAGATGAAGGGGATAAGTCTGCAAAAAGTTGGAAATTAGAGAGGCTCCAGACTGTGGATGGCCTTGAATGCCTGATTGAGGAATCAGGACCTACCTTTGCAGGCAAAAGAGAACCACTGAGGTGTTTTGAACAGAGTAACATTTTAATATTTGTGAGCAAATCAAATTAATCTAACTACAAGGTTTTTGGTTATTGTTTTGTTTGATGGATGGATGGATGGGTGAGAGGGCAGAGGGCAGAAACTGGAGATTTAGGACACCCGTGTCCTTAGAACTATCTGAAACTCATCTACGTGAATGAAAAAGTCAATAATATTCACTTCAAAGAGGTAACATTATGGGCCTTCCCCCAGTAGTTTCCCCTCTACTGTTTCTCACTAAAAAGGAGATTATGAACCTCAGTGGTATTATCTCATTGTCTGCCTTAGGAGACTGACATCTTCTTCTTCCCAATGTTAATTAACAATTGCCTTTTTATGAATGGTAATTCATTTGTAGCAGGCAGTTCTGAAAGGAGCTGAGTGGTCTTTTCCCAAGTACAATAGGAAGAACAAGAAAGGACTTCCAGATTGAATGGCCAAGTGGGAATGGACTTGGAGGGGAGGAGGGGAAGATCCTGGACCAATCTAGGGACTGTGGGAGTTGTTACAACACAGGCATCCTGGAATCAGGATAAAAGCTGCAGATGTTAGTGGCAATGGAGCAGACTCCAAAAGACGGAGGACAGGATGACACTGAACCAGTCTGAACCTGCAAGAACAGTATAGGAAGCAGAGACTCAACTAAAGCTGCTATCTACTGCGCACTCCAAATCAATGTCCCATAGGCATCTCAAATTCACCGTGTCCAAAATGACTCATTATCTTTTCCCCAAAACCCACACCCACTGCTTAGTGTAGTGCCCGGAACATAGTAGTAGGCACTTAATAAATTTTTATTGACTGACTGACCCCCTCTCCATTCTGAATTTCCCTATTTCTTTACAAGGCACCATTATCCTTCCAGTTACCCAGGTTGGCAACCTCAGGGCCATCCTCATCACCTCACTCTCCCTCATCTCACCTATCCAATCAGTTGCCAAGTTTTGTCAACTCTATTTCCATATCATTAAGTTCCTTATTTAAATGGACACCCCCAAGTTCAAGCCCTCATCAACTCTCACCTGCACTTATTTTCTAAATAGCTTTTTTTGTTGTTGTTATTCTGTTCATACCTGGCAAACACAAATTAACATGAACATCCCCAAATGTGAGGAACATAAAAAGAAGATTGCATATGAAACCTTTAATCTCTATTATAAACAGTGTGCTTTTTAAAAACATTTAACATTTCAAAATATGTTAGCTTTAAAGCTGACATGCTTTCATGTCTCACTCGAAGTCCCTTTTGTCCTCATCAGTATGTTTTTAAATGCCTCAATGACCCTTTTTTCTTTCTTTTCTTCTTTGTTGACACTGATGTCACTCCCTCCCCTCTATTGCTCCTCCTGATTTTTTTTCAAATTTCCCTTGTGGACAATAAAAATAGTCAAGCATATAAGTCCACACAGTGCTCACATTCAGAAAATGTCTATTTCATTCCACATCTCAAGTGCTCCTCTGTCAGGAAGTGAGTTGCATTTGGCAAGTGGTCCTCTGGTTCTGCTCACTTTACTCTGCATCAGTTTCCACAAATCTTCTCATATATTTCTGAATCCATACTTTCCAACATTTCTTATGACACAATAATAATCTATAATATTTGCATTCCATAATTTGTTCAGCCTTTCCTCAAATGATGAGCATCTCTTTGTTTTATAGTTCTTTGCTAAAATCAAAAGTGTTTCTATAAATATTTATGTACATTGGAGCTTTTCCTTTTGTCTTTGATCCTTCTGGTGTATCATCTACTTACTTGTGGAATTCCTAGGTCAAAGAATATGCATAGTTTATAAAGTCAACTTTGAGATATAATTTCAAATTTCAATCCAGAATGGCTGGATCATTTCAAAGTTCCACTAACAGTGCATTAGTGTGCCTGTCATCCCACATCCCTTCCAACAATTGTTATTTTCCTTATTTTTTTTATTTTTCCTTCTTCTATTTCCATATTTGTCATCTTTGGCAATCAGATATGTCTCTCATCTGGACTATTACAAGGGGCTCCTATTTAGGCTCCTATCTAAAATCTCTCCCCTCTTCAATCTATCCTCCACACAGTTGCCAAAGAGATTTTCCTAAAATGCAAGTCTAACCATGTAACTTCCCTACTCAATAAACTCTAGTGATTCCCTATTGCTTCCAAAATCAAAACACAAACTCCTCTGTTTGGTATTTAAAACCTTTCAGAAGCTACTTCCCTAGCTTTATTATATATGACTCCCTTTCACATATTCTGTGATTTAGCCAAACCAGCCATCTTTCTGTTCCTTTCATGATAGTCCAACTCCATCTCTGGGCTTTTGCACAAGCAACATGTCCCCAGTGTCTGGAATGCACTCTGTCCTCCCCTCCAAATCCTGAGTTTCTTTCAAAGCTCATTTCAAACACTAGATCCAAAACAGACCTTTTCTGATCTCTCCACCTCCTAGAACATTCTCTGAAAAACTACCTTGTATTTAAATTTGTATATTTTTCTATACACGTATATGTTGTTTTGCTCCATAAAATATAAGTTCCTTGAAATTAGGAATGTTTTTTTTCTTTGTATCTCTATGGCCTAGAACAGTGAAGAAAGATAGAAAAAAAAAAGAAAAGAAAGAGGAGGGAAGAAGAGAAAGAGGGAAGAAAGAAGGGAAGGAAGGAGGGAAGGAAGTGAGGAAGGACGGAGGAAGAGAAAGGGATGGAGACTGGAGAGTGCAGAGAAGGATAGAGAGAGAAAAAAGAAGGAAGGAGAGAGAAGGAGGGGAAGAGAAAAAGCCTTTCCCCTCAAGGAGCTTACTTTCTATTAGGGAAAGGCATACATCTGGGGAGTGGTGACCAAGGAAAGGAGTTAGGAATAGTGAGGAAGAGAGGTATCCAAGGAGTGGAGAATGATGAAATAACATGAGTGAAAGTCAAGCTGGGATATGAAGTTGAGGTATGATCTAATATTCAGAGCGAGGCATAATATAATGCATGATATAATATAATAGGCTAAGTGAGCTAGTTTGTGCCCATCAGCCATCAATCCATTGGGTTGTTCCTAGGTTCTCCAAGGGAACCTAGGTAAATCAAGTCAAAGTTGGTACTGAAAAGCCTCCATGATTAACTCTATTCAATGTGAGCCCAGATTTATATACACAATGGTTTTGAATCACAGGTCACACGTAAATTAATAAGCTGTTATGTACCATTTTTGTAACTGGGTGCCCCTTCACCAATATTTGTTTAAAAATGAAAATGTGAATAAAGCCATGGACCTGGAATCAAGAAAACATGAATTTGAATCCTGTCTCAGATACTTACTAGTTGTGTGATCCTAGGCAAGTCACTTAACCATTGTCTGCCTCAGTTTTCTTATCTGTAAAATGGGGATAATTATGCCACCTATCTCTAGGGATTGTTGGGAGGATAAAATGAGGTGATATTTGTAAAAGTCTCCATAAACTTTAAAGCACTATATAAATGCTGGCTATCGTTGTTGTTGTTGATAATATGATGATGTAGCAGGAATTTTTTCTCATCTGAGCAGACACTTGGACAAGGTTGGGCCAGGAAAGAGTACTTTATGAGCACTTTCCCTGGCACAGTTAATAAGGAAGTTACAAAAAAATTAGAGATAATCATGGTCATTTACATTTTTAGGCCTATTTTTATTATGTGTAAAATGAAGGCTTTGGTCTAGAGCCAGGGGTGAGGAACCTGCCTCCTTGAGGCCACATGTGGCCCTCTAAGTCACCAAGTGTGGCCCTCTGACTGAATCCAAACTTCACAGAACAAATCCCCTTAATAAAATATCTTGCTCTGTAAAACTTGGATTCAATTTTTTTTAATTTTTAATTTTTTGGAAGGGGTGAGGCAATCGGGGTTAAGTGACTTTCCCAGGGTCACACAGCTGGTAAGTGTCAAGTGTCTAGTCTGAGGCCGAATTTGAACTCAGGTCCTCCTGACTCCAGGCCCAGTGCTCTATCCACTGTGCCACCTAGCTGCCCCTAAAACTTAGATTCAGTCAAAAGGCTGCACCCAAGGACACAGAAGGCCACATGTGGCCTCAAGGAGGCAGATTCCTCACCCCTGGCACCTAGACTCTAAGGTCTTTTCCACTTCCAACCTTCTATGTATTACATTCTAATGTCCCTCCCAGCTCTAACATTCAGTTTAAAGCCTCATCCAGCTCAAACATTCCAGAAGCAATGAGGTTGTAGTATCAGGGAGGTCAGTGAATCAAAGGAAAGAGTCTATATCTAAGCTGAGCAGGAAACAACACAGAAAAAATTGATATGTTTCTTTCCCATGGATCCAGGCAGTGTTGTCCTAATCAACAAATTCCAGCTCTTCCCTCCCACTCTTCCGTCCTCCATCCTTGTCCCCACAGGGAAATGAGATTCCTAATGCCAAAGTGTCGAGGCTTAGCTAGAGACTGCCCATGCATGGTTCTTCCAATTCAGCTTCTATCCCAAACACTGACTACATAGAAAGTGAAAGTGGCAGCTTCCCCTTTTTTCTCTCTCTCTCTTCTAAAGAAAACTGCCTTAATGCTGAACTTCCTCTCTCTTAACCACAACTCACTACTGCTTTTGACTTTGTATGTTTCTTATTTAACTTTAAAAGCCTCCCCAGGAGACGACGGATGTCTGACAGAGCAACTGCCCCTAAGGTTACTGGGGTGAAGAGGGGGAGAAAGGGGAACAGCATTAAGTAACAAAAACCATGAATACAGTTAGAGCATCTTTTGTAAAAGGTGGGTAAGCACTTTGAATTCAGACATCTAACTTCAAGTTATCACAGAATGTTAGCATTGGTAGGCACGGCAGCACCTCTGAGCAGGGGGAAACGCTTAGAACATTTCACATAAAATGGGAGAATTGGAAAAGACACTAGAACGCAAGACCCCTAGTCTAGTGGAATTCCCTCTACCCCAGCCATGCATGAAACATCAAAGCTATTCACTCGTCAGGACTAAATTCATGCAGCTAAAAGAATTTGGTAAAGGTGGATCTGTGCTTACAGATCATCATGGTTCACCTCATCAAGAAGACATAAATGACAAGAAATGTTAAGAGCACTCTTTTCTGACACATCTATGATGCTGCTCACATCACAGCATAAGTTATTCTGAGTCATATGTGTTCCCCCACCACCACCAAAAAAAAAAATGGAAGAGCTACCCTTATCTTGGCATGAGATTTCAACCTTATTTTCCAAAGTGGCTTTGAATCAATAGCTACTCCTTTACATCTGTTCTGCTTGTTCATTTAATTTTTAAAGTAGAGAAGGAAAAAACAACAATAATTCCTGTTCCTCTACTGTTTCCCTGATCATGCTCTGAGAAACGGACCTAGAAACTAGTCTGGAGATAAAATATGGGCAAATTACTTAACCTCTCTCTGTGCCTCCATTTCCTCATCTATAAAGTGAAGGGGGTTGGACTTGCTAGCCTTCAAGGTCCCTTCCAGCTCTAAATGTGTAATGCTCTAAGTATACAGGTTGAAAGTATTTTCCTCAAAAGAAAAATGTGAGGCAGGGAGCCACAGGTATTATCTCTATTCTCAGGGGATTGAGCTGAATCTGGAAGACACCATTAGCAGAGATCTCCTTCACTCTGGGATCCTCCAGTCCGCACACAAGCTTCAGTCTGGTCAACAGACCTACCTTCATACCAGCAATCGGGTGAGAACTTTGGGGCCAAATGAGTCTGCAATCTTCTCTAACCTCAATATAACCCCCTGCCTTAAGGCTAGGCAGGTCCTGACGATTCTCTGCCTTGCCTAAGCAAAAAGGCTTTTCCCCTGATATTTCTTGTGAACTTTGATCCTTCTTTAATTCAGTCATACCCTCTCCCCAGCACTCATCCTCCTCTGCTCATCCTTTACAATTCCCTTGTTAAAATTCTGCTTTTCGGTTAATCAATCGAATAAGCAGCAAGCATTTATTAAGCATCTACAACGTAGGTGGTAGTGTATGGAGAAACAAATAGAAAGAATGAAACCCCTACTCATATTGCGCTTACATTCTAATGTGAAAGACAAGTGCATACAAAAATATGTACAGTCTAAATGTAAAGTGAATAAATGCACACTGATAGTAAGTAGTTAACTATGAGATAATTGGGGAAGAAGGGGATGAGCATTTGGCAGGGTGGGAGGAGGGAGAGTCAGGAAAGGTTTCATGTAGAAGATGGTGCTTGAGCTGTGTCTTAAAGGAAAGGAAGATCTCTATGAGGCAGAGAAGTAAGGAGGAAGAGCATCCCAGGCATTTGGGAAGATCAGTGCAAAAGCATAGAGGTGGGAGACGATAAATTCCCATTCGTCCTCAGTCTTCTCACTCACTGACACTTCTCTGCCACCATCACTTAATGATTCTCTTCCTTTAAAGTTCTCACCATCTAATTCTACCACTCCATCTAGATACTTGTCCCTGTTATCTGTTGTCATTGTCGTCATAGTTGCTGGTCAGTCATTTCAGTCATGTCCAACTCTTCACAACCCCATTTGGAGTTTTCTTGGTAGGTATACTGGAGTTATTTCCCATTTCCTTCTCTGGCTCATTTTACAGATAAGGAAACTGAGGCAAACAAGGTTAAGTGATTTGTCCAGGGTCACACAGCTAGTAAGTATCTGATAGACCAGATTTAAACTCAAAAAGATGAGTCTTCTTGATTACAGGGCCCAACATTCTATTGGATATCCAAGCGGATAGAGTGCTGTTATCTATCAACCTCCAGATCATTCTTCCTCTTCAGTACCTAGTTCAGAGTCAACTTCAACCCAACCCCTCAAACTTAAAAATTTTACTCTTGACACTGATTGTCAACAAGTCAGTTTCCCAACTTAGGAATTTGCATCACTAGCTTCCTTTGAGGCATAACTCTGATCTACCCTACTCTGGTTATTAGGGTTTTCTCCCTCCTTAAATTTATCTTGTATTTACCTATCCGGATATATGCTGGATCAACTCTCCTCATGATAGAATACAAAGTTCCTTGAGGGCATGGACTATGTTGTTTCATCTTCGTATATGCATTTAGTAGGCCTTTAATGAACAGCTTGCTGAATTGAACTCGACAGAGAAACAGAAGTACTGGTAACAACCTGACAGTGGTCACATGGCCACCCAACTAGCAGATGTCAGAACTGGAACTCTACCTCCAACTCTCAAACATAACATCAAAGAATGTTGGAACAGAAAAGGATTTTAGAAATAAATCAAAGGATCAAAGAGACATCGAGCGTAAGCTACTCCTTCATCAAATCGCACAGTGACAGATCAAGCATGGATTCCAACCAAAGTCTTCTGACTCAAGTCGGAGTTCTTCTACAACTACATCTAATGGCCTCTTCTATGTCGCCATTCTCATGGCTCTCTCTATAATTAACAGTGCCAAACCTCACTCTATCCCTGTTCTCTCTTGTCTATAGTTTCCACAACACTGTTCTCTGATAGTTCTGCTCCCCATCTGACCACTCTTTTTTCAGTCACCTTTGTTGGATCATCAGCCATCTCCTTCTTCCTTGATATCAGTGTCCTACAGAGTTCTATCCTGCATCTTTTTCCCCTATGATCTTTCTCTGGGTAGCCTGTTCAGTTCCTATGGTTTATCATTTCTATGCTGATAACTCAGAGAAAGAAAGACAGAGAGAGATCGATACAAAGACAGAGGCAGAGGCACACAGAGACAAAGTCAGAGAGACAGAGACAGAGAGGTATTTAGGAGATAGATAGATTTGCAGCCTTAATCTTTCTCCTAAAGTCAAGTCTCACTTTATCATCTACTTGTTTGACATCACCTGGATCTCCCATAGGCATCTCAAACTCAACATATCCAAAGTGGACCTCTTCCTTGGACTGTGGAAGGGAGAATTGGACTATCTTTCCCAAAATCATGCCCTTTGCCAAACATTTATGCTGAGAACCTGAGTACCATCCTCCTAAGTATTCATATTCCCACTCCTCTCATATCCAATCCATTGGCAAATCTTCCCAATTGTTCTTCCATCCCTTCCTCTCCACCGACACTGATAACACCCTTGTGCAAGGCATCTTTGCCCTCTACTTGGGCTACTGTAGTAACTTCCTCATTTGTCTGCATACACCCAATAATTCTCCTCTTTAGTCTTTTCACAGCAGCCAGAATAATTTTTCCAAAGCACAGGTCTGACCATGTCATTTCACCTACTCAAAAATCTTTTTACATGTTCTGCATTCCAGTCACATTGGACTATTAACTGTGCCCCTATCTCAACATCCCATCTCCAATCTCCCTGTGTTGGCATAGACTGTTCAGCTTAACCCAGAATATACTCCTTCCTTATCTCTGTCTTTCAGGATCATTATATTCCTGTGAATATCACCTCAGTTGCCACCTCCTCTGTGAAGCCCTCCCTCACCCCCTCCCAATTTGTTAATGGTTTGCATCCATTTGTCAATATGCATGGTATACATGCCCACCTCAATAGAATCCAACCTTCTTGAGGTAAGAGACTATTTCTTTTTTTGTCTTTGAATACCCATCACCTAGTACAATATCTTATACATAAGTACTTAATAAACATTGGTTGAATTTCACCACACTGCCCTCCACTAGACCAAAGGCCTTTCTACACTTAAGTGCTCAATCTCAGTTGAGATTAGAATAGAAATAGAATAGATTAGAATTAGAATTAGAATAAAAATAGAAGAGATTAGAATTTATAGAATCAGGGATGAAGTGGAGAATATTTGTGGATTCAAAGAAATGACTGGCTCCCTAACAGGCTCAAGCAAAGAGCATTTCCAAATTAAAACCAGTTCTCATTAAAAAAAAAATTGAGCAAAGTAACTAGTGAATTAACGTGGAATTCATGCTTCTAAAAGTCAACAATCATCACTTTTATTTTGGTAACAAGATCCTTTCATTTTTATCCCTTTCCATTTTTCCATGAATGTGTCTATGCCTAATATCTCTTGCACTCATCTGACCTCTCTCAATTAACATAAAGGAGTACCTTGCCATGTGCCTCCCTCTCCCCAACTACCTCTGTCCTCAGAAAAACTATAGCCATGAGATGGCATGACAACCCTATAACCTTTTCCTACTATCAAGAATTCCTGTACTTCTACAAACTTTGTGCATGCCATATAGAGTATCCTTTTACCTATGTTTTTTCTCCACCACCATACAGTCCGCTTCTTTGGAAAGATACCAGATATGAAAGTCAAATGACCTCTAAAAATTCCCTGCTCTAAATCCTGTGATCCTTCCACGTAGGATGAAGAGAAGGTATAGGAATTGCTATTGGTACAGAGATATACAAGTTACAAATAATAATTCTTCAATTGTCAAAACAATTACTAGATACTCATTCAGTCCCCAGGGGTAGAGACAGCTTAGCACTGATGTCTTTCCTTCTCCCTCCCTCTTTCCTTTCTATACTCCAAACATTTACAGACAAGAAAAGTAAGGCAAAAAAAAGAGATTTTCTTGAGATAAACATTTTTAAGGCATATGAAGTCCCTATGTATAAGACCTTGTTTTAGGCACTGTGGGAAATTAGATACATAACCCAGAGGAGTTTATAATCTCTTTGTTCAAAATCTCTAAGAGCTCCCAACTGACTAGATACTAAGTAAAAATGCCTTGGTATGGCAGTCAAGGCCCTCTAAAATCTAGCACCATAGTACCTTTTCCAGACTTGGAAAAAGTCTTGCTAAAATCTAGTACCTTTTCAGCCTCGGCTGAGAGGGTGTTCTGTGGTACCTTCTTTACTGAACTACACCATCACTTAGTAAGTTGAATAAATGTCTAGGTTTATAGTTCTATAATTATCAGCTATTCATCCATTTGTCTGGCAGCAAATGAACAAATCTGGGTGAAAAGACCTGCTTATAAAAATAATACTCTAATTCCTAGAGAGGAGTATCTGCTTCCTCCTCTCGCGTAAATTAATTTGTTAACTATGATGCTATCTGATGAGGACTACAAAGGTTTCCAGAAATGAAACACCTTTCTTTTTTTTCAGGCTGCATGTGCATGTTTATTTCTCTCAAAGCTAGCAGATCATGCATATAGAAATATGCATGGGAGTTCATTGTGAAAATGAGCCCAAGGATGGATAGACAAAGGGACCTTACATCCTCAGATCAATTCCTTCTTACCCCTCCCTTCCTTCCTTGCTCAGTATGCCTGTGTAAGCCAAAATTATAGTTTCCATATGTGTTAACCATAATATCAGGAAGGAATTTCTAAACAGGATAGATTGTAAATACAAGAAGATATGGAGAAGTGTCAAAGTATCCATTGAAATTATAGTTCCAAGATGTCTGTGTTTCTTCCATCATTAACATGACATAAAACAACATAACATAACATAACATCAGGAGAGAGGGATGCTATTACTCAAGATAGTAGTCAACAAAGGAGAGTCTTAAAATAAGATAAGGGAAATAAATGTCCAGTGGGCCCGGTCCTTGTCAGAAGAATGTTCCCAGTTAGTAAAATCCAGTGGGAGGGCTTGGTTTTACTCAGAAAACAAAGAAAAGCACCTCTGTTATGTCAGAGCATGCGAGGAATTATGGTAAATTAAGCTCAGAGTAGGCCAGAAATGTCTTTCTCCTGATTGGCCAATCCAGGTTTATGCCTTTCTCAGATCTTGGGGGACTCAAAATTATCTCAAAGCATCCTCATTTCCTCCTTTTGGTCAAAGGTGTGCCAAAGGCACCACCAGCAGACTAAGAAAGGCATGGGAAAGACTTCACTCTTCCTCAGGGAGCAGGAAGAGATGTTGAAACACCTTTCTAGAAAGCACATGCTTACAGTAGCCAGGTAGTAATGGTTTTGCCTCAGCAGCTGATCAGATTTGCTACTTAGTGCTTCATATTTACTTTTTAAAGTTTCATTCTATACATAAATGTGAATTCTTGAGAGGAAGGCTTGTACAGTGGAAAGAGCACAAAACTGGGAGTCAGCAGATCTGAGTTCTAGTCCTGCCCTTATCACTATCTATTTAACACTGTATTAATTCACTGCTCTGGGCCTCCTTTGTTTCTCTTCTGTAAAATTAGAAGTTGAATTGAATGATCTCTAAGGTTCCTCCCATCTTGGGCTTTCCATATTCTCCTGTTCTTTTCAGTTCTGGCATTCCACGTTTTAAGGTTTCTTCTAGTTCTAACACTCTGTGTTCTATATTTCAAGGTCCCTTCCCACTCTGACATTCTTTATGTTAAAGTCCCCTTTTCCTTTGGGGTAGCATGTTCTATTTTTTTTGAAGATTCTTTCTGGATGTAACATTCCATACTGTAAGACCCTTATGGCACTGACATCCCATGGCTGTATTTAATACTCCAGAGGCCTCATTGAGACCTACAAGATAAAGTACTGAACCAATAATCAGGAGAGTAGGTTTTAATGTCAGTCTTATTACTGATTTGCTCTGTGGCAAGTCACATTAACTTCTCTTGTCACCATTCCCCTTTTGTAAGACAATAATTATTACTTCCTTTTCTCCTGCTGTTCAGCACTGAAGAGTAAAGTATTTTGCAAAGAAGTAACATGGTAGATAAGCCCACCAGTCAAACAGTTTGAAAAGTGCAAGATCAAACATTAATTAGTGTTAACATTCTATGGTCTCTTTGACTACTATCCATATATTCTCTTCTACCATTTTCCAGGTACTAGTGATTCTGTATGTATGCCTGAATGTTGGGAGTGGGGCTAACAGGAAGGAGCAAATCTATGAATGTTTATCTAGATGGGTGGTACCTGTTTATCTTTACATATCTATGTATTTGTCTACTTTATGAGTCAGTTCTCACCAGATCACGGAATCTTACTGTTGGAAGGGACCATGGAGGTCTTCTAAGACAGCCATTGAAGCATGAATGCTTTCTATAACACCCCTAACCAGTGATCCTACAGATTCTACTTGAACCTTAATTTTTCTTTTATTTTTTTCCAATTTTTTAACATTTTTATTTAAAGTTTTGAGTTCCAAATTCTATGCCTCCCTCCCCTGCCCTCTCCCTGAGACAGCAAGTAATCAGATTTAGTTTATACATGTGCAATTATGTAAAACATTTCCATATTAATCATTTTGTACAAGAAGAATCGAATAAGGAAAAAATGAAAGTGAAAAATAGCATGCTTCAGTTTGTATTAAATCAATATCAATTCTTTCTCTGAAGGCAGATAGTATGCTTCATCATTAGTCCTTTGGGATTGTCTTGGAGCATTGTATTGCTGAGAATAGCTAAGCCATTCACAGTTCTTCATCGAACAATATTGCTGTTACTGTGTACAACATTCTCCTGTGAACCTTAATTTTTTCTCTCTTCTCTTCCATGCCCTAATGTTCTCAAAGTATGTTTCCAGATAAAGACAGACCTGCCTCAGAGACAAAATTTTTGGTTTGTAGGGAGTAAGAATCATATCCTTCAATGTTCATAATAAATCTGATGTGATGTTATCTTGGATTGCTAATGTTTCTCCACTTTCCCTCTTCCCAAGTAGTTGTTAATGCTTTTGGATAATTTAAAGTTTTTCAGGCTAGGTCTCACAGATCTCTGGTAAATTTTGCACAACATTGGTTAGTTTCCTCAAAAGCATGAGCATATGATTGAAAAAACACATTATATTTCTCTTCATGTGTAGGCATTAACATTGATAAGTCTTGATAAACTCCTTCTAGTTCAAATATATTGTGTCCTAAATTGGCCACAGTGTCATAAATTACCATCTACCCTTCTGATCTGACATCCTCAGGAAAACAAAACCTTCATTCTGGGTGAGGGGACATCACTGTCTCCCTCATGTACACTGAGCACTTTGGCTTTGCTCTTTGTTCACCATGTACTCCACGGATGTCAGAAGAATAGTGTCCTCTTCAAACATTTCACCCCTCTTAACATCATTCAATGAAGACTGATCTATATCTATGCTAGAACTTCTCTCAGAGATGTTCAGAAACCAATCCTTTCTCTTTAGGACTTCCTCAGAAATGCTAAGTGGACCCTACTCAACCTTCCTCCTAGATCACTACCTTGTTGTGGTAGATGAACTTGCCAGATAGGTTACATTGGAGAATTCTGACAAAAGATAATCTACTGTGGAAAAGGAAATGGAAAAACACTCCTGTATCTTTGCCAAGAAAACCCAATAGAGAAGTATTAAAGTGATAGTAGAGATGATATCAGAAGATGAGCTCCTCAGGTTGGAAGGTGTCTAACAAAGAGCAGAGGACAATGGCAAGTACCTCCAGAAAGAATGAAGTGAGTGGGTTAAAGCCAAAAGGAAGCTCAGCTGCAGATGTGTCTGGTAGCAAAAGAAAAGTCTGATGCTGTAAAGATCAATATCACATAGGAACCTGGAATGTAAGAGCTATGAACCTTGGTTCATAAGCTGGATGTGGTCAAACACGAGATGGAAAGTTGGAACATCAACATCTTGGGTGTCAGCGAACTTAAATGGATAGAAATGAATGAATTTAATTCAGGTAATCATTACATATACTACTGTGGGCAAGAATCCCTGAGAAGAGATGGAATAGACTTCATAGTCAATAAAGGATGAGAAAAGCAGTACTGGAGTATAATCTCAAAAATGATAGAATAATATCTATTTGGATGCAAGGAAACCATTCAACATCACAATAATACAAGTCTATGCTCCAACCATTGATGCTGAAGAGGCCAAAGTTGATCAGTTCTATGAAGAGTTACATCTTCTAGAAATAACACCCAAAAAAAGATGTCACATTTATCATAGGAGATCAGAATACTAAAGTAGGAAATCAAAAGATAACTTGAATAACAGGCAAGTTTGTCCTTAGAGTTCAAAATAAAGTGGGGCAAATACTAATAGAGTTTTGTCAAGATAATTAATTGGTCATAACAAACCCTGTTTTCAACAATTCAAAATACGACTCTACACATGGACATCACCATGTAGTCAATATTGAAATTACATTTCTTATGTACTTTGCAACCAAAGGTGGAGAAGCTGTATACAGTCAGTTAAAACAAGACCTGGAGCTAACTATGACTCAGATCATGAGCTTCTTCTTGCAAAATTCAGACTTAAATTGAAGAAAGTAAGAAAAACCATCAGACTGTATAGGTATGACCTAAATAACAGCCTTTATGAATACTAAGTGGAGATAATGAATACATTTAAGGGATTAGGTCTAGAGTACCTGGATAACTATGGAAAGAGGTTCACTATATTGTACGAGAGAGCAATGAAAAACATCCCAAAGAAAAAGAAAAGCAAGAAAGCAAAGTGGCTATCTAGTGAGGCTTTACAAATAGCAAAGGAAAGAAAAAAGAGAAAAGAGAAAGGGAAAGATATATTCAAATGCATGCAGAATTTCAAAGAACAACAAGGAAAGATAAAAAGATTTTCTGAAATGAGTAATGCAAAGAAATAGAAGAAAACAAAAAAGTTTCATGCAAAAATAGGCATGATAAAAGACAAAAATGGTGGGATTTAACAGGAGTAGAAGAGATTAAGAAGAAGTGGCAAGGATATGCAAGAAAGATCTTAATATTACCAGTTACCACAATGGTGTGGTTACTAATCTAGAGCCATACATCCCGGAGAATGAAGTCAAGTGGACCTTAGGAAACATTGCTAACAATAAGGCTAGCAGAGGTGACAGAATTCCAGCTGAGCTATTTGAAATCCTAAAATATGACGCTGCTAAAGTACTACACTCCATATGCCACTAACTTTGGAAAACACGACAGCAGTCACGAGACTGGAAAAGAATATTCAAATCACCAAATAATTGTGCTCATTTCATGTGCCAGCAAGGTTATGCTTAAGATTCTGCAAGCTAGGCTTCAGCAATATGTAAACTGAGAATTACCAGATATGCAGGCTGGTTTTCAAAAAGGCAGAGGAACTAAAGACCAAATTGCCAACATTCACTGGATTATGGAAAAAGTAAGGGACTTCCAGAAAAAAAAAGTCTACTTCTGCTTCACTAAAGCCTTTGACTGTGTGCATCACAACAAAATGTGGCAAGTCCTCAAAGAGACAGGAATACCAGATAATCTTACTTGTCTCCTGAGGAAAATGTAAGCAAGTCAAGAAGCAACAGTTAGAAATGAAGATGGAACAACTAATTGGTTTAAGACTAGGAAATGAGTACAACAACGCTGTATATTGTCACCTTATTTATTGAACTTGTATGCAGGGTACATCATGCAAAATGCCAGGTTGGACAAATCAAAAGCTAGAATTAAGGTTGCCAGGAGACATATCCACAGTCTCAGAGGTGCAGATGATACCACTCTGATGCACAAAGTATTAAGAAGTCCCTTGATGAGGGTAAAAGAGGAGAATGTAAAAGCTGGTTTGAAGCTTAACATTTAAAAAACTACGTTCTTGGTAACTGGTCCCATCACTTCCTAGCACATAGTGGGAGAAGAAATGGAAGCAGTGTCAGATTTTATATTCTTGGGCTCAAACTTCACTGCAAATGATGACTGTAGCCATGAAATTAAAAGACACTTGTTCCTTGGAAGGAAGGTGGCAAATGTAGACAGCATACTAAAAAGCAAAGACATCACTTAGCAGACAAAGACCCACCTAGTCAAAGCTGTAGTTTTTCCAGTAGCAATGTATGGCTATGAGAGTTAGACAATAAGGAAAGTTAAGTGTCATAGAATCTATGCTTTCAAATTGTGGTGCTGGAAAAGACTTTAGAGAGTCCCTTGGAAAGCAAGGAGATCAAATCAGTCAATACTTAAAGAAATTAATTCAGACTATTCATTGGAAGGAAAAATACTGAAGCTGAATCTTAAATACTTTGGCTACATAATGAGAAGCCAGGACTCATTGGAAATGACCCTGATCTTGGGAAATATTGAAGGCAAAAGTAGGAGACAGTAGAGGATGAGATGGACAGATAGTGTCATGGAATCAATTAACATGAGCTTGGACAAACTTCTGGAGATAATGGAGGATAGAAGGGGCTGGCATGCTGTGATTGATCCATGCAGTGAAGAAGAGGCAGACGTGACTGAATGACTGAACAACAACAACCCTACTCAACCACCCCCTTGTCACCAATACAGGTTAGGACCATCGGATCTACCCTTCACATAGAGAGCCAGCCACAGCTCCTGACCCAACAGTGCTAGCAATTGGACTGGATTTAAGGCAGAAAAGGCAAAATTCCTACAACTCTATACCCATCCATCCTGACATTTCTAAGAAAGAAGGTTCTGAATCTGGTAAATTTGTATATTTAATCTGAACAATTTTGTAACTCAGCTTCTCTACTTGGACACTATAGAATTACCAAGAGATTGCCATTTTTGCATTTAAAATTTTGATGATATTTACTACAATATATTCCAAAGGATCTTAATCTATTTGTGTGTTATGGATCCCTTTGGCAGTTTGGTATAGCCTATATATCCCTTTCCAAAATAATATTTTAATGTCCACATTCATAATTTCAGTTAGATATTAGTAAAAATAAAGAAGCATTATTTTATCATCCAAATTCATGAACTTTATAAAATCTACTTACAAATTCCAGGTTAAGAACCCCTGATATATTCATACATTGTATAACCAACCCTCCTCCTCCAAGTCTCTCCTCTGTGAACTGTTCCCCTCTGATACCAAAATTTTTGTCTGACCACCCACCAGGACTTGAGATTCTATGATTATGGACCATGTGATGGATAGAGATTACAATGTCAATTCCTGTCTACTTGTCATATACCTCATCACAGTACCCTCTGCCCCATTGATTGAAGGATGGAGTCATAAACTCCTCATTTAATAAGGGGGACAGTAGTGAAATCTTCTCATTTCCCACCTGCACTCACTTTGGATATCTGGCTTCTCCATCATGCAAGGTACCTTCTCCTTAACTCCTTTTCAGATTTCTTTTGTATATTGCCTTCTACCCCCCCAAAAAAAATTCTTTTACTTTTATACCTAGCACTTAGCACAACGCCTGGCACATAGTAGGTGCTTAATAAATGTTTATTGACCACTGACTGTCCAAAGAGAAATTATTATTGAAATAAAATTCTCAGCTTCCAGTTGTTGGAGTCATTTCAAATTTAAGTACATGGTCTGGTCCCGTGTGCATGTAGGACGAGGAGAAAAGAGCACACTTGCTCCCTATGAACGTCTACCCTATGTCCAGTGGAACCGTCAACTACAGAAGTAATGTGATTTAGTAGAAAGAACAATGAATCTGACATCAAAAGACCTGGCCTGATTTCCAGTAACTAGTTCTGTCTCTAGACAACTCATTTCACCTTGTTATATCTCAGTTTCCTCAATGGCAGAATGTAAGCTCCTTGAAAACAGGGTCTGATTATCACTTACTTTGTATCCCCTGAGTCTCACAACAGTATGTGATTACTAAATGCTTGATTTGATTAGATTCTAGGGTCCCTTCCAGCTCTGATATTCTCCCATTTTATTTATATACCAAAAGATTCCCTAGGTCATGTGAGATCCCTACTTCATGAGGATGAAGTAACTAGACCAAGAGTTATGGGTTTAAACAAAGACCTGGCCACAGGTGTCTCCCAGTTATTTTCCTATGCAGGTCTAACTCCCACACTTAATCCAGAGACTTACATTTCAGCAAAGGCATAGATTATATGTGCCCTAATTTCTAACACCCTCAAGAGATCCAAGAAAGACCTTTTTGCAAGTCAAAATACATGACTGTAGGATCCTTCCAGAAACATGGCTGCATATTTCTAGTTGCCTCTGAGTCAAAAGAAACAATATTAAAAAAAAAGAAAAGAAAAATTCTAATAGTTTTAGGGTTTCCTGAAATGCAAATGTAATAGCAGAGCAACTAAGATATCCTCTGCTTTTTTTCCTTTGCAGAATGAAGCAAAATAATCCTCTGCAAAGAGGCCATTGAGATAAATGAGAATACCACAAATACCCTGAGAGCTGCCAGAAAAAGGCCAGGCAAAGTCCAATATATAGTCATTGTTGCAAAGGAGGCAACAATGTTCTTTCTATGAGCCCTTTTCTCCCAAGAAATTGAACAGTTGATCATCACCGCTACCACCATGTATTTACTGGTCTGTCTACTCTGAGCAGGGAACTAAACTTCATTAGCCTTCATTCATCTAGCAATTGAATTCAATAAACGGTTATTGAGCACCTACTACATATGTAACACTGTAAAAGGCACTGGGGGAGATCCAAAGATGGTAATGACCAATATTTCTAGGGCTTCTTAGGGGGCTACAAAGTGTTTTACATACCTTATCTAACATGATACTGATTCTTCTCTCAAAAATCTTCTAAACCAAGAAGGAAGAAAGACACCTTCACAAATAATAGTGGTAAAAAGGAGAGTCCTAGACAAAATGCTAGAAGAAATTTTACAAGGGAAATATCCCTTTTGGCTTGGGACTTAAGGAATGGGTATGGTAGGGGATTCATTGAGAGCTTCATTACAGAAGACATCTGGTCTGACCTTGGTCTGATCATGCCTCTGCTGGAGAAAAAAAAAATAACTTCTAAAAGCAGATATAAGGGTGATGGGCAAAGTCCATTCTAAGAATGAAATGAACAAAAGCACCAAGACCAAAGAGGGAGCAATGGAAATGGTAGATGAGAAGCGGTCTAGTTTGGTGGGAGCATCAATAGGTAAAGGAAAGCAATATGAGATCAAGGCTGGACAAGTAGATTAAAGTTGACTTATAAAGGGCCTTAAATGTCAGGATCAGTAATTTATGTTGATACCAGTCACTGGTATCAAACTCAAATAGAAAAGGAGGTCGCTAAACCATATATATAAGAATACCTTATGTGGTCCACATATTGATTCTGAAAAGCACATATGACAATAATCTATGTTCTACTGCATTTTTGTTTTGTTAAATATTTCCCAGTTACATTTTAATCCGGTTCGACAACACTGGGGGTGGTCACAGGCCAAGTGTTTGACACCTCTGAAATAGGTAATAGAGAGCCATTTAGATGGGAAATGTTGAGCTAAAATATTTTTGTATTTGATATATTGTGTAGAGACCAGTGAGATTTGAGTTGGATAGATTGCAATACAAAATTCAGCGCTCTTGTTATTGTCAGATGTGCATAAAAAGGCAGAAATGTGGATAGAGTTGATGACCCTGATTGCCCCAGATCAAAATTTTATTCTTACTCTTAGATTTAATTACATTCCAATCAGGGAGAATTAAGGGAAGTAAGGAAAGCCTCCTCATCCAAATCTCCATATAGTTGCTACAGGGTTTTGTTGAAATGCAAGATGGGTTTCAGATTGATAATCTAAGATTTAATAGGAGTAATAATAGTTTTTCTAACTTCCAGTGAAATGCTTAGCTGGGCCAAAGCCTTGAGACAGCACAAAGAATAAAGGAGTCCAAAAAATACACTGAACCTTAACTTGGAACATTCTGCTCATTTTGGTTGGCTACCTGGATAAATATGGCATCTCATAACTTTTGGCTTTGCACTAAAAGGGATTTGGCCCTCCATTGACAGAAGGCTTACTACACATTACATCCTAACATATGGTTATGAAAAGGTGAAGAATGGTAGACAGTAGAAGAGAACATCTCAACACCCATGAAACCAAAAGAGAAACCCCATCAGAGAGAATAGACACCATGCCTAGAGGAAAGCATAGCAATTATTTTACCAGAAGGACATAGCTCTGAAGCAACAGGGACTAATTTCCTCATACATGGGTGCCTATTGCATATCCTTTACTGCATATTTCTTGGCCATGAATATTTCCTACATGTGTATCTTTCACTCATATTTTGTGTCATACATATCCCACCCACCCACCCCCCTGATAATGTTGGTTTGGTAGGTGTGGAAGAGAGCCCTTGTGTATATAGGAATGGGGGTGGGAATATTTTGGTGGAGCTATGCGGTATGGCTTTGCATGAATGCTGATCCACACAACAACATGCCTCAAACCTAAGGTAGTGTTGGGGGAAAGGGAGAGTTATCCAAATGCAATCATTACAATAGCTAATTCCCTATCCTAGGATCTTTTAGCTAAAATCACATATCTGTTCTTCCCAAGGGCTCTCACATACCTAGCAAAATAAGGAACAGCAAAGACTTTAAAATGTCCTAAATAGTTTTTAAGAGAAGGTAGGGAAAGAATCAATGTTCATGACTCTTTTAAGTTCTCCTCCTGGACCCAGCTCAAATTCATCCATTAAGCTACCTGAATTCAGCCTACTTTCCTTTGTCCTTAACAATATCCCCTGATAGCACTGTATTTTAATAAGCTTACATTTAAACTTCCTAAGAAGAGTCTGGCAGGATTTCATGAACAGGACTGAGGCCAATCTATGCTGCCCAGAATTGTGCATAAGGGGTGTTATTAAGAGCCAGGGATTTTCTGAGTGACCTAGAGCAAAGAACATTTCTTCCCTGTGCCTCACTCTCTAGTTCAACAGAATGAATATACAAAAATAAAAATTACTCCCATTTATATAGCACTTTGAGATTTTCCCCAGAAAATCTAGTGAAGTAGGTAACACAAATATTATTGTCCCCATTTTTAGGAAACTGAGGCTCTCTCATATAGTTAATAAGTGGCAAAGCTAGAATTTGAAGCTAGGTCATAAAATTATAGGATTTGGAACTGGAGGGATCTCAGAAATCATCTTGTCCAACTGCTTCTTTCTACAGATGAAGGAACTGAAGACCAGAGAGATGAAATCATTTGATTATTCTTAGGATCACATAGCTAGTCAGTGGCCAAGCCAGGATTTGACTCGAGCTCTTGCATTATATCACTTATATCATTATATCAGTCTTCTGATTTTAAGTCCAATGTTCTTTTCTAGGTTCCTCATAGTTAATGGGAATTTAGCCTGCTCCAAGTTGGTGAAGATACAAAGCCCTTAGGACAAGTTCAGATTCTCAATAGTGTATACCTTGCTCCAATATCACAACCATCAGTTGTGATTAAAACCATGGAAGTGCTCAAAGGCCCCACAGGTATATCCATCTCATTTTGCAGAACAAGGCCAAATAAGGGCACCCTAGACCAACTTTTGGGGCATCTGGGTGGTCCAGTGGATAAAGCACCAGTCCTGGAGTCAGGAAGATCTGAGTTCAAATCCAACTTCAGATACTTACTAGCTGTTTGACCCTGGGTAAGTCACTTAACCCCTACTTGCCTCAGTTCCCCAGCTGTAAAATGCAGACATACTGGAAGGAAATTGCAAACCATTCCAGTATCTTTACCAAGAAAACCCCTGGATATGTAGAATCCACATGCTATATAGATTCAGACATGACTGAATGACTAAACAAGGCTAACTTTACCTGCAGGTAGCAGAAAGTTCTGTCTCTTTCCACCTGGGGAGCAACCATTTAATCAGCAATGAGAAACCACACAAATGCAGGGAAGGGCCAAAAGTACAGGGGCACAGAAAATATGAACTATGCTTCTATAGGTAACCATCAAATCAAGAAGTGGGGAGCTACATAATTCAGTGGAAAGAAGACTGACCTGCATCTCAGGAGATGCAGGTTCATGTTTGGAACATCTAGAATCTAGACCCTTCCACTCTCAATAACTGTTATTCGTGGGTGAGTTAATTCATCTCTCTGAACCTCATTTCCTCCATGAGCATAATACATACCTACCCAGACAACCATCTAAAAACCTATAGCCATGAAGGAAAAAGCAAAACACACACCTGAGAATAAGTATTTCCAAACCCAACTATTCGTTAGCAACTGGACCTTAAGTCATTTAAGTCACAGTGGAGATTTCCCAACTTTCAGAAGTATCCTTGCAAAATGGGCAAACTGTGTAGTTCTGAAGCTGTGTTTTAAGCACACAGCTAACCACTCTCATTCATTTCAATCCTAGCACTTATTATGTAGAATTTACTGTGCTGAGTGCTACCCAGGATACAAAAACATTGTAGATAGGTCCCCTACCCACAAGAAGCTTATGGCCTAGTACAATGTCCTCATTTAGCAGTTTACAAACTTTTTGTGGGTTTTTGATGATGGTCCAAGAGGTTTGGCTAAAAATTCCTTAATGGCATCTTAAGAAGTAAATAATTGCCCAATTGTGCTATACATACACAAACACACAAATATAAATTTTTTCCTCTGTGACAACAAACATGTGCGTGTTTAAAGCATTTAGATAGATGTGTACCTATATACACAAACATATACATACATCTGTATCTATAGATACACATATAGATGCATGTGTATATCTATATACATATATATGTGTATCTATATATACACAAACAGAAATATGTGTATGTATCTATATACATACGTAGATATATGTGCATATATCTATGTATGTATCTATATACATACATATAGATATATGTGTATATATCTAAATATATACATATTGATGCATGTGTATGTATCTATGTACATACATATAGTTACATGCACAAATTTAATTTGAAGCTTTGGGGAGGCAAAAGTTGTCATTGTGGTTATTCTAAGTATTTACCAGATGACTCTAAAAGAATATTATAAGTAGTATATTAAATATCCCTGGTGGTTCACAACACTTTTTATGTTGAGAGGGATTCAAGGAACAAAAAATAATGGGAACCATTGGTCAAGTGGAAAAAACAAGTATACATATAACACCAATATAAAATAGTATATCAGTATGTAGAAGAAGTAGAAGATACTATGGGAGATTAAGAAGCAAAAGTTCGTTTCTTTTTTCTTTTTTTTTTTTTTTTTTTGGTCAGGCAATTGGGGTTAAGTGACTTGCCCAGAGTCACACAGCTAATGAATGTTATGTGTCTGAGGCCAGATTTGAACTCAGGTCCTCCTGACTCCAGGGCTGGTGTTCTACCCACTGTGCTGCAAAAGTTTATTTCTGACTTGCAGGAGAAGCGATGCAGAGCCGGGAAGAACTCACAGAGCAGGTAGCATTGTAAACTGATCCTTCAAAGAGGGGTAGGATTTTAATAAACAGAGTCTTATTTTCAATGCAGGTAGTTGCTTTCTTCACAAGGACAATGTAAGACCTAGTCATTATTTAGTATGCCTTCAGACGAGGAAGCAGAGTGATGTCAGAGGATCTGGTTGGCTTTGCCACATCCCACCTGTGTGACCTTGGACAAATCCTTTGACCTCACTAAGCCTCAGTTGCCAAATATGTAAAATAATAAGATTGGCCTCGGTGACCTCTAAGGTCCTTTTCAGCTTGAAATCTATAATTCTGTGACTTTCATTCCAACATTCCCTCATAGCAAAGGGGTGACCCTCAAAAGCTACATCAGCAGGATGTGAGCTCTGGCAGAGCCTACAAAGGCTTCACTACAGGCTGGGTGACAGAATGCCTGTCTGTCCTTCAAGGACTTGCCTAGATAAGGGCGGAGAGGAGGAACACTAGAGCACCAGTGATGAAAAACAAGACAGGAAGAATAACTAGGAAGGGGCAGAGGAGCTACAATTGACTACATTGTAGGGAATACCCTTGCTGGTAAAACCATGAACCTTTTGAAGTGCTGAGATGAAAGTTTGGGATTTATATAGCACCTCCATTTGTCCCAAGAGGTTTCAAGTGCCTTTATAGCTATTGCTTTATCCTCACTGATGTCACTGCAATAGAGAGGGGAACCCACTACAATTTCTGTTTGATAGGGGCAGGAAACTAAAGGAAAGAAGTTAAGAGGTAGGTGACACATGCAACAGCAGAACCTGGGAGGTGGGCTCTTCTAGAATTGCCCAGCTCTCCCTGGAGAGATGGAACAACATAGTGGAACACCATGGAACCAAAATGTCTCTCATATAGGGGAACCTAGGCTTCCCATCAAATTTCATCTTTTTTTTTTCCTACTGCTGTGTCAATCGTAAGCACCAAACAGCTGATGAAACTACATCTTCCATCCCCTTGACAGGCAAATTGTACCATCTTACTGTACGTGGATATTGATGTAAACCAGAATTTCTTAATTCACCTCCAGCTTTTCTATGCTATCTTTCTTCTCTGAAGCATTCTTCTGAACCACAGAACTGGCATTAAGGCTGACTTCTTTCTAGTTCCCAGAATAAGGCAAGATTCTAGGTCATCATTGCCATGATCAAGCCTTTATTAAGTACTTTCTATGTTCTTGGCACTGCTCTAAGTGCTGGGGATATAAAGAAGGACAAAAGACAGTCCTGGCACTCAAGTTTACATTCTAATAGAAAGACAACACTCAAACAACTACGTACATACAAGATATATGCAGTGTAAACAGAAGGTAATAATGTCAGAGAGAAGGCATTCGATAAAGGAGAAGAGAGGACAGGGAAAGGTCTCCTAGCAGAACCTGAACTGCTTATTGAATTCAGTCAGGGAGAGGCAGGAAGTAGCAGTGAAGAGGGAGAACATTCCAGGCATAAGCAACAGTCAATGAAAATCCAGTTAGGAATTTCATATGGGAGAAAAAGCAAGAAAGCTAGTGTTACTGGATCATAGAAAACATGGAGGGGGATTAAGTGTTAGAAGACTGGACCTGAGAGACCCAATCTCATCCATTTTAGAAATGAGGAAACTGACAACCAGAGAAAGAAGATGACCCACCCAAGATCACAGAGCCAATGAGTGGCAGAGCCAGGATTTTTTTATTGTATGCCAGTGGGTTGTTTGCTTGAAAGAAAACTGCTTCCCATAAGGAATGAGATAGAGGGAATCATAAGGGAGCTTTTCTTCCTTTCATCCCCCAACCTACTAAATTACTGGTATAACCAACAACAGGTTCATTAATTTCCCCAAAGGATAACTGGAAAGTTCCCTTCCCTGCCCCAGGAATGAGGTATAAGAAGACAGTCTGTACCCACCAAACAAGTCCACACCATTTGGAAAGCAGCTTTCAGGCTCAATGTTTCAGAAAGGATGTTAAAGCAACATGGGTATCATCCCACTATCCCTAAGCACCTTCTGGTGTTTGCAACAACAAAGACAAGTAGGAATGGCTCTTTTCCTGGTTTCTTTTCCCCCCCCAGGGCCTGAGATTTTTCTTTCTGATGTTCACTGTAGGTCCTAAATCAAAAACAGGTGACAGTGCCCTGGGAAATATAAGACATTCTTCAATAGGAGGAGAAAAAAGAACAAAAAATGTTGACCGGTAATAACTCACTCATCTCACTTCATTTATTTCCCAGGAGCAGTAGGTGACACACAAAGAATTCCTACTTTGAAGGTCTGCTCTTAGAAGTCCTTACCCTGAGAAGCTTCTTCCAGAAAGGTCACATCCTCATTAGTGGGGGACGGAGCCAAGATGATGGAGTAAAAGCAGTGACTTGCTTGAGCTCTCCCCCAAGCCCCTCTGAATACCTGTAAAAATGGCTCTAAACAAATTCTAGAGCAGCAGAACTCACAAAAAGACAGAGTGAAATAAATTTCCAGCCCAAGACAACCTGGATGATTGATTCGAAAGGTCTATTGCGCTGGGATGGGAGAGGAGCACAGTTCAGGCCTGCTGGCAAAGATCAGGCCTCAGCAAACCTGGAGCAGGCCTCAGGGGACTGAAGCACAGGTAGGTATGGTGGTTTCCAGACTTCTCAACCCATGAACACCAAAGACAACTTAGAAGGTCAGTAGGAAAGGTCTGTGACCATGGTGAGAGAGAAGCTTGGCCCCAGCCCCAGTCCCAGCACTGGGGCGGCAGCTGCTTCTAGAGCTCTCAGCCCACAGGCAGAGGGGGAATCAAGTGGTTGATCAGAGGGGGGATTTCAGGGATCTCTTTGCTGGTGCTGAGGAAGGAATCTCTTGCTTTGTCCCTGCCTGGATCTGGGTCACAGTTCTGGGTGGCAGTCCTGAGGTGAGGAGGAGTGCTAGTGTGGTATAGCTTGTAGTGGTGGTAGAGAGGGAATCCTCCTCACAGTTCCAAAGCAGAAAAGAGTGCTTGTGGCCACTCATAGACCAGAGCACAGGCCTGAAAGGAGTAAACACCTTGCCCTTGATCATATCACCTTGGAAGAACTGAAAATTTACAGGTCCCTAGAAGTATCTCTGAAAACAGCTGCACAAAACCCCCAAAGCTTAGGACAGTACATTCTCCACATGGAAGCAGACCCCTACCTTAACAAAGAGTTTAAAACTCAAATAATTGGCTGGGAACATAAGCAAACTGTGCAAAAAAAAAAAGTCAGAACATACAATCTTTCTTTGGTGACAAAGATCAAAACACACAACCAAAAGAAGACAACAAAGTCAAAGCTCCTACATCCAAAGCCTCCAAGAAAAATATGAATTGGTCCCAGGCCATGGAAGAGCTCCAAAATGATTTTGAGAAGCAAGGAAGAGAAGTAGAGGAAAAACTGGGAAGAGAAATGAGAGTGATGAAAGAAAATCATGAAAAACAAGTCAATAGTTTGCTAAAGGAACCCAAAAAAATACTGAAGAAAATAACACCTTAAAAAATAGACTAACCCAAATGGCAAAAGAGGTCCAAAAAGTCAATGAGGAAAAGAATGCCTTAAAAAGCAGAATTGGCCAAATGGAAAAGGAAGTCCAAAAGCTCACTGAAGAAAATTCTTCCTTAAAAATTAGAATGGGGCAAATGGAAGCTAGTGACTTCATGAGAAATCAAGACATTGTAAAACAAAACCAAAAGAATGAAAAAATAGAAGACAATGTGAAATATCTCATCAGAAAGGTCACATCCTAACTTTAACCCACATGTGAGCTAAAATACTACATCCCATGTCTCCCCAAAGTTCAGGGAAGTACCTTCTCCAGTCCCCTCAATCTGCTTACTTCCCTGCCTCTCCAAGGCCAACATAAACCCAGCTAATAAAGTAACCTCTTCCTCAAATCCCTGTCATCCCAAGATATCTTCTGTACAAGTAAGGGAGAGACTTACTCTACTGATAACTGAACACAGCCCTATTATATGTCAAGCTACTTAGTACAAATAGAGTCAATTAAAAGAATAATTTTTAACTATTTAAATATGCAGAGCTATAAAAAGACAGATGTAATGTTATAGCTCACTGACAATAATTTGTAATATTAATTAATGACTTTAACTTACTAGCTGTGTGACCCTGGGCAAGTCACTTAACCCTGTTTGCCTCAGTTTTTCATCTGCAAAATGAGGTGGAGAAGGAAATGGTAAACCATTCCAGTGTCTTTACCAAGAAAACCCCCAATGGGGTTATAAAGGGCTTGATGCAACTGAAATGACTGAATAACAACAAATTAATTAATGACTAGAATATTCTCCCCAACCTCCACCTCCACTTACTGAAACCTTACCTATCCTTCAAAGTCTGGCTCAAGTATCTTCTCCACCATGAAGCTTTCCCCGAGCCTCACAGGTGGAAGTGACTTCTCCATCATCTGATTTCCTAGTACTTAATAATGCCCACATCAGATTGTATTTTTTTTATTAAAGGAGCCATCCCTTGACTCATTTTTTAAAGAGGTCTATTCACTGAATGGGCCTTTCTCAAAGTGAGAACCTGGAAAGACTTTAACTTAAAAGGGCCAAAGTCTCCCACTGCATCCTGGACCATCTCCACTTAGATGACTCTGGAGGAGAAAGTGAGGCTGGTGACTTTGCACAGTTCTCCCTCACTCAAATCAAAGTCCATTGCAAGTCATGTCATCATCTCCCTGATGTCATGGTCCTCTTCAAGAACTAAGGACAAACTACACAATCAGTATTATATTTATCTGTATATATGTCTTATCTTTCCTACAAAACTCTGAGTTCCTTGAGGACAAGAGACCATAACATTTATTGAGTGAATGAACCTTGTATACAGTAAACACTTAATAAATGTTGGTTAAATAAATCAAATTTGAAGGTACTATATGTATTATTGAGGTAACATGTCTGTAAGATAACTTTAGAGTTTTATAAAGAGGAGGCAACAGGCCAAGCACTCTATTAGGATACCAATTTTTAGGGCTTCATTGAAGGTTTATGAAATGTTAAAGATAAGCAGATGCCAATACTTTGTCAGGACAAGATCCCATTAAGTAAAGGGATGTGTAGGTTTAGGTGTATCACACTGTGTTTTTGAGTCTTCAAAGATAACACTCTTTAACCAAAAACAAAACAAAAAAAAATGCTGTTAGAGCTAACATTGGAATAGGCTTCCTTGTGTGGTAGTGAACTCTCAGACTCTAAGCTTGTTACCCTCAACATATTGAGAAAGAAGAATGGCTCTGATTGTCCTTTTGCCTATAATTCAGTGTATAAGGGATCACTTCTCTCTGTAAAAGTGAAACACAGACTTCAGTTTAAGTCCCAAGTTTGACACTATACTTAATATGTGACCTTAGTCAAGGCACTACCTTTATGACCCTAAGTGCAAGGGGGAGGGGAAAGGTTAGACCCTCTGATTTCAGCTAGCTCTAACACTGTATATTCAAAAGTTCCTTCAAAACTAACATTTTACAATCTTGGCTCTGGACATTTTCTGGCTGTCCACCATACCTGGAATGTTCTCCCTTTGACCACTAACCTTCCTAGCATCCTTTAAAACCCAATCAAAATTCCTCTCTCTACAGAAAGTGTAGCTCCTAACCCTTCTTAATTCCAGTGCTTTCCCTCTTTTAATTATTCCTAGTTATCCCACATATAGCTTGTTTTGCATATATTTGTTTACATGTTGTCTCCTCCATTAGATTATAAGCTCCTTGAGGGCAGGGACTGACTTTTGCTTCTTTTTGTATCCCCAGCATTTAGCATAGTGCCTGAAACACAGTAGATGCTTAATAAATGTTCATTAATTCATTGAATTAAGTATTAAAAATTTAAAACTTCATTAAGACACTTGGGATACCTTGTATATGAAGTTGAAATACCTGAGTTTAAAAATAGCTTCATAACTTTCCCATCGTGATTAATAATGATGCCTTTAACTATGGAAGCCAAATTGTTATTTTTTTTCTTTTCTGTTGAGTTTTGTTTCCTCTTTCTGATGGTTCCTCCTATTGGTTTTAATTTCTACTTACAACATCACTAATGTGAAAATATGATTAATATGAATGTAAATGTATAGCCTATACCAGATTGTGTGCCATCTTGGGGAGGGTGGTAGGGAGGAAGGGGGAGAAAAATTTTAAACTCAAAAGCATAAGGAAGTGATTATTGATAAATCAAAATAAATTAATAAATAAAGTTACAAGCAACTAAAAAAAAAATAATGATGTCTTTAATAGGATCATAGGTTTAGAGCTGAAAAGGACTTTAGATTCTGTTCCAAATCATCTCACAATCTCATGAGAAGCTGGATTCACTAATAACACTTTTCACACAAGGTTATGCCTACCACCCCAGGGGCACAGGAAACATCTTCCAGAGTAAGCTCCCTCTTTTTTCTTCCCTCTTTTTCTTACAGGGTGACATTTTCATCCTTCTCTGGCCCTTGGTAAAAATTATCCTTCTTCTGAACTCTCAAACTTCAGTCAAGTCCTACAGCAAACCCTCCATCAGCCCCTATTCCCTGGTATTTCCCAGCTCTCTTTTCATAGGCTTTAGCTGACATTCCAAAATGCTAACTCATAAAGACATAATCCCAGCCTTCCCAAGTCCCATCCTTCAGCAGCTCCCAGCTTTTTTCCAGCCACAAAAGAAAAGTCTCTGCCTAACTCACAGAGGTAAAAGCTTCCAAATCTATTCTAAATTTCACAAAGTAGTTCTCATCGAAATACAATTTGTATTCTGTATCACCTCTGAACTCCAAGTACTTTGAGAAACAAGTGATTTCATGAACCTTATGCCTCAATGTCAATGAGCCTACAAAATGTTATCAGGTCTACCAATTAGAGAAAATAAGTGGATTTGAAAACTTTATTAGCTACTCTTTTGTTTAAAGACAGCAGATATCCACACATCAAAATTAAGGTATATCTCAGTTACCCTTGGAAAGTAGGCCAAGTGATATTAAAAAAAAAAAGTAGTGAATTCTTTCAAATATCTTTTCTTGCTCAAAATACAGCACTCCAGAGGAAAAGGAGAGCCCAGAGCCCACACTTCTGATTCTCAGTTCACTGGTGATTCCACTGGCTATATGGTCACCTTATCTAATCTAAACTCCCCCAGTATCCCACACACAACAGATGCTTAATATGTGTTTGTTGATTTGAACTGTATTTGAAGATTTTAATTTTTCTCTATTTTAAGTTATAGATGACATTTATTTAGTACTTTAAGGCTTAAAATTTTTATCTTGTTATTGTTTTGCTATCACCTTCATTTGTAAATATATCCCTCTTCTCCCCACTACTCAACCGGTCCTCTCTTTTCACAAAGAATTAACAAAAAACTGGGGTGGGGAAGGGGAGTGGGCAGGGAGAAGCAACTCAGCAAAACTACTCAACACATCACCCAAGCCTGACAGTATGTGCAATGTTCCATCCCTATAGTCCTCAACCTCTAAAAAAATAAAAGTACATTTTTTTCATCTCTTCCTTGGACTTAGTTCATTCATCATATAACAGCATTCAGCTTCAGGTTCTTCTTGTTGGTAACTAGGCGCCACAGTGGATAGAGCACTAGCCCCGGAGTCAGGAGACCTGAGTTCAAATCCTTCCTCAGACATTTACTAAACTGTGTGACCCTGGGCAAGTCACTTAACCTCTGCCTCAGTTTCCTCAACTGTAAAATGAGGTTTATGCTGTGAAAATCATATGAGATGATATTTGTAAAGTGCTTAACACAGTACCTGACACATAGTAGGTGCTTAATAGATGCTTGTTCCCTTCCCCTCCCACACCCATCCTGCTCTTTTCCATTTACATTGTTGCATTCACTATGCATACTGTTTTCCTTAAGGGTTTGTAACACTCTTCCAATTTCTCTCGTGTGATCTTTAAGGCAGCCCTGGGAGGTAGCTACCACAGGTATTCATTCCTCTCTTCATTTTTCCAAGATGAAGACAACAAAGCTCAGAAGTAAGGACCTATCATCAGATACTAAGAGTTAGGGGAAGAATTCAAAAGCCAGATTATCCCTGACTCCTAAATTCAGCATTCTCTCCACCATACCACACTGGCTAATAATATTATCACCATTTTATAGATGAGGACACACAAGATCTCAGTGGTTCAGTGATTTGCCCATAACCACACAGATATTAAACATCAGAGATGGGATTTAAAAACAGTTCTTCCAACACCAAATCCATCGTTCTTTTCCAGGAACTATAAGAGGCAAAAGGTAATATTTTTAATGGCCTTATAATTTATAATCACAGCTCATATTTCTAGCATATATCATGATTCTAGGGGATGGAAAGTGAGATGGATTATCATGACAGATTCACATAGCTTCTGAGGACATCAACAGCTCTTCTCTAAACAACCCAGAAAGCTTTCCTGGAAGTGTCTGGATGACAAAAGAAAGACAGCTTGCCTAGGGGGCAGGGGAAAGGAGGTAGCACATTCCAAGCAGATGGTCCAGTTTGGAAGAAGCCTCAAAGGTGGGAGCAGGATGAACAAAGAAGCCTCTGAGCACATGTGCCTGAGTCAGTTCGAGGAGGTGGCCTGGAATATAGGAGGAGCCAAGGAAAGAGCACAAGAGACTATGGCAAAAGAAGAAGCCAGGACTGAGATCTGTTCAATGGGATTAATGGAATTATCAGACTGAATTAAACCATGCTGGTCTCCAGAAGGTGAGGCTACTGGCTGAGTGTTCAGGGGCCGTAACACAGCCTCACCTGAGGAAAGGACATGGACATAGGCAGAATGGAAAGTCAATGCAGACTTTTTCAGAATTGGGATGCTTTATTTGAAGGAAAAGATGTTTGCATGGAGTCGTTTGCTATCTCCCCTATTGGTGGTGAGCTCTTTGAAGGCAGGGATTGTTCTTGCCTCTATATCCCAAGCACTTAGGAGAGTGTCTGGCATACAGTATGTGCTTAATAAATGCTTGTGGCCCTGATTTGAGAAAAGAAAAGGCAACATTGAACCAAGAGTCTGGGAAGAAATGAGTTGCAACAGTCCAGATAAGAGAAAACCAGAGATAGGATGGAAAAGGAAAATACAAAGAAAAAAAAATTATGAAGGATGACATGACATTTATCAGCAGACCAGAGAGTTGTAAAAAAGGCCTGGGATGAGATCATTCTGAGTCTTCTTGTTTAAGATACCAGATTAGTTGCTGGGTTCAATGTATGATCTGAACACAAAAGAAGGATTGCATTTGACTTTGTTTATTTTTAAAGCAGTTCCACATTGTCTATTTAGTTTGAAAGTATGGCAATCTTAAATGCCTGGTGTAGACTGACTGACCTGAAAGGGAAAGGTCGGTGTCAGACATGTAGACATCTGTGTCCTTTATTCAAAAAGTATTTATTGAGCACTTACTATGTACCACCTACATATTCATGCAATTCAGTGACATTTCTCAGGATTATAGATTCATAGACTGTCAGACATGGAAGACACCTAAAGAGATCATCTGATCTAACCCTTTCATTTTACAGAGGAAAAAACTGAGGCCCAGAGAGATGAAGAAATTTTTTCATGGTTATAGCTTATTAGCTGCAGAACTAGCACTAGAAATCAGGTCTTCCCAGACATCTTTTTGTTGCTACAAGTCAGGCAGTCAATAGGTGTATACTAAGGGCCTACCATGTGCTGGGCATTGTGCTAAGCTATAAAACTGCCTTCCTGGAGCAACTGAGAAGGGGCCAAAAACAGATCCCTGCAATAGTTCTCTGGTTAGTAAGAGATTTAAATGAACTTCCAAAAAAAAAATGCTGTGGGAACCGCAAGGATAGTACAGGCAGAGAGATAAGAGGAAGAATAAGTCTAAAGAAGAGTATTTTTATGGGGTAGGTTGCAATGAATTGTATTCAAAAGCAGCAAAGAGGAAGGATACAAGTAGAAAAAAACATTGTTTAGATCTGGCAGGAGGAAAATGACCTTTTAAGCCTAGCCACTGTGAACAAGGAATGAAAGCTGCATTGGCAAGGGCCCAAGAGAGTTAGCTGACAGAGAGTCCATGATGAAATGGGTGAATTGGCACACTCCAGGATCAGCAGAGCAAAGATATCTAAATGTAAAATATTTCAGAGATCATTGAGTCCAACCCCCTTATTTTACTGAAGGGGAAACTAAGTCCCCAAGAGGTTAAGCAATTTTCCAGGGGCTCATAGCTAGTAAATTTGGGAGGCAGGCTTCAGATCTAAGTCATTCTGACTCCAAATTCAGTACCTAACCAACATACAATGCTACTTCTTGGAGAGAAGATGGAGAGAGATGGGGTGGTGGCTGATGGATGCCCAAGGGTCTAGCGAGGGTTTCTTAAAAATGGCTATGGCCTTGACATGTTGCAAAGGGGAAGGACCTATGAGGAAGGAAAGAGTCGAAAACATTCTTAATCTCTGACGAAGTTGCTCAGAAGAATAGTGGGTCTTAAATATGTAAGAAGTAGACTGACTTCCTACTGTCTATGGAATAAAGTCCATATTTTTCAGCCTGGAATTCAGTCTTCCATAACCTGGCTTTTGTTGTTGTTGTTCAGTGGCATCTGACTTCGTGACCCTATTTGAGGTTTTCTTGGCAAAGAAAGTGGAGTGGTTTGTCACTTCCTTCACCTGGTCATTTTACAGATGAGGAAACTGAGGCAACAGGGTTAAATGATTGCCTAGGATCACATAGTTAGTAAGTGTCTGAGACCAGATTTGAACTCATGAAGAGAAGTTTTCCTGACTCCCAGTTCAGCAGTCTACCCACTGTACCACCTAACATTTGCCTATCTATATAATCTTTACTCACACAACATAGAACAAATCCATTCCACTGAAGGTAGAAGACAAAAAGACATAAAATAGGACAGAGGTTCTTAAACTGGGATCTGTGAATATGTTTCTTTTAATATTTTGATAACTGTATTTCAATATAATCGATTTCTTTTGTAATCCTATACATTTCATTTTATGAGTTATGAATTTTAAAACATTATTATAAGAAGGGATCCATTTTGTTTTATAAATTTAAAATTATTCTGAGAAGGGGTCCATTGGCTTCACCACATTTCCAAAGAAGTGCAATACAAAAAAATGGGCTAGAACTCCTGTAATGGGATGTAGGATGAATAGCAAAGAGGATAATCCAATGAGTTGAGCTTGGAGAAGAAGGAAGGGAGGAAGGAAGCAGATAGGGAAGAGAAAGGGAATGAGGAAGGAAAAAGCATTTATTAAGCTCTGAGGAAAATTTAAAGTTGGTAGTAGGGAGCCAGTGGTTACTGCAGATAATAATTGTATTCCATGGAGATAAAACTTTCTGCTATAAAAAGGAATGTACTATTCATGTTTATATCTTCTCCCATTGTCCAATAAAGTACCCTGGGAAATAGTTGACACTCAATAAAGATGTGAATTAAAGTCAATAAGAGCTCCCAAAAGTAGAAGTTCAGACAAGAGCTGATGACATTATGATAACCTAAAATAAGAAACATACTTTTTATATTTACCCATATTCCACTCATGTCTTAGGAATACAATGGGGGCTGCCTAGGAAGTAATTAGCAACTTTAAAAGTCTAGAGTTTGATATCTCGGTCCTACGGAAGTCAGAGACAAAATTAGTTATGTTACCACAAGGAAGGAAAAGAAATATGACTTCAGTCACATTGAGGATAAATTAAAACTATGAACCCTTAAAATAGTCCCTATGGCCAATAAAAAACAGATGCCTCTGTAGGAAGGCAAAGGGCATTGTCATTCTAATTTCTGACTTTAGAAGAATTTGTATCTTATGTAAGAATTTTATTTCTGGGTACAAAGGAAAGGGTGGAATGAAAATAGTGAGTTTGGAAACTATTTGTCTTTATGACTTTAAGGTTTTCTCAAGTTACATTTCAGTGAACATAAATATGAATGTTTTATAAAAATTAGAATCAAATCCTTATAGAATGTTAGAGCTAGAAGAAACCTTAGAACATAGGACAGAGAATAATTAGAATGTGATGGCTCCTTAAAGAGCATTTGGAGATGAGACTCAGCTGTAGGATTTACTTGAAGACATTCAAAGAGGAAACACTAATGGTAACTCAGACACCTAGGCTGTGCCACTGACTAGTTGTGTGACCTTGGGTAAGTCAACTTACCTCTTTAGCCCTCAGCTTCCTTGTCTACAAAGTAAATGGAGTGCTAATTAATGAGTTCAGGGGTCCTTTCTAGCTCTAAAATCCTGTAAGATATAGTCTAACCCTAATATTGTATAGAGTAGGAAACTGAGGCTCAGAGAACAGACATGAATTGTGTATGTTCATACAGAGAGACAGAATCCTTGTCTGTACAGTGAATGGAACTGGACTGAATGGTTTCTAGGGTCCTTTCCAGCACTAAAATTATATTACCTATATTCTAACCCCATTATTTTGCATAGGAAGAAACTGAGGCCCAGAGGACAGACATGGTTTACACATGGTCACATAGATTCATAGAAGCACAGAATTTCAGAATTGAAAAAGATTTCAATAACTTTCATCAATCAATCCAGAAACATTTATGAAGTGCTTGCTATGTGCCAGGCACTGTTTGAAGGACCAGAGATACAAAGACAAAAGTGAAAAAGTCCTTGCCCTCAAGGAGTTTATATTCTAATGAGAGAGACAAGTATACACATAAGTACAAACACAATATGCACAAAATGAAGACAAGAGCATTTGAAGAGGGTGAAACAGAACCTGGAGGATCCAAAAAGGCTTTATGAAGAAGGAAGCACTTTAACTGAGTCTTGAAGGAATCCAGGGATTAAAAAAAGAGAGAGAAAGGAGTCCATTCCAGGGATGAGACGCAGCCATTGCAAAGTCTTAGAGATGAGAAATATCTGTGTGTGTGTGTGTGTGTGTGTGTGTGTGTGTGTGTGTGTGTGTGTGTAGCAAAGAATAAGCCAATATGGTTCAACTGCAGAATATGAGGAGGGAAGTCAACTGTAAGAAGACTGAAAAAGGTAGGAAGGAACTAAGGTGTAAAGAGATTTAAATGTCAAAGAAAGGAGTTTCTATTTGATTACTGAAAAATGTAGGAAGGAACTAAGGTGTAAAGAGATTTAAATGTCAAAGAAAGGAGTTTCTATTTGATTACTGAAGCAATAGGAAGCCAATGGAGTTTGGTAAGTATGGAAGTGACCTGATCAGAACCTAAACTTTAGGAAAATTACTCTGACCACTATGTATGGAGGAAGGATTAGAGCTGAAAGAGGCTTGAGGCAGGGAGACCAAGTAGAAGGCAGCATTCTAGGTGAGAGGTAATGAGGGTCTGAACTAGGTAGTGGCTCTGTGAGTTTAGAGAGCACTAGATGTTTTCTAGAAATGCAGTAGAGAGAGAAATGAGAATATTTGGCATCTCAAGAGACTGTGGAGTAAGATACTGAGAAATCAAGAACAGCACAACAAGGTTGTAAACCTCAGTGACTAGAAAGATGGTAGTGCCCTCAAAAATAATAGGGAAGCTTGGAAGAAAGGTGAGTTCGCAGTTTGGGAAAAGGGAATAATAAGTTCTCTTTTGAGTTTGAGATGCCTCTGGAAAATCCATTTTGATATGTCCAAGACATAGTTGGTGATGCAGGACTAGAGCTCAAAAAAGCCTAGAATTGGATTTGCTTGAAGACATTCAAAGAGGGGAAACCTCTTTCCAAGGCAATCCAGGTTTTCATTTGCATTCAAAGAATGGGTTTAGCCTTTGCTGCTAAACAGATCATGGAAGAAAGGCTTCAAGGGCTGGTCATGTTGTTCGAATGTCAAATGAACATTTGTCTAAAAGATTATTTCATGAAGAACTCCAACAAGGCAAGCACTCACATGGAGGGCAGAAGAAATGATACAAGGACATTCTCAAGGTCTCTCTGAAGAACTTTGGAATTGACTCTGTGACGTGGGAGACACCGACAGAGGACTGCCCAAAGGCAGTCATCAAAGAAGGTGCTGTGCTCTGTGATGAAAGCAAAACTGCAGTAGCTCAAAAAAAAAAATGAGATGCGAAGATTGAGAGACATCTCCACTCCAAATGTTCAAGTGGTCTATTTGTGCTCGATCTATGGTGGAGCCTTCTGAGCTTGTATTGGCCTGATCAGTCACCGTCTGACACATTGTACCTTGACTCCAACAAAATGATGTCATTTCAGTCCTCTTCGAGAATGAGGAACAACAATCACAACAGCCAAAAACAATTTCCCTATTTATCCCAGTTTACCTATGTACTATGAGCGATAAATAATTGTTTAAGGGAATATCTTTCCTTTTTTGTAACAATTGTTAAAAAAATGTCAATGGGACATGGGTTATACTATAAAATCAAGACTAGACTATTCTTCATATAAATTTACTAAAGTTCAAGTAAATTGTCACCTAAAGTCTCTGAGGAACAGAAATGTTTGTTAACTCATATACAGAAATGCAATTATACTGCTGTGTTTTAAGAAATGATAAACATGATGAATACAGAAGCATGGAAAGATTTACATGAACTGATGCAAAGTAAAGTAAGCAGAGCCAGGAAGATAATGTGCACAATGACTACAATAATATAAATGGAAAGAACAGCAATAAAACTATCAAAAATGAATGCTGCATAACTACAAAGATCAAGCTTGTCCCCAAAGAAGGGAGATGAAAAGATACCTACACCCATTCCTCTGAGGAGGTAGGGAATACATGGAGAGGAATATCACATGTAGTTTCAGATTTGTCTGATGTACTGATCTGGTTTGCTGATTTTTTTTCTTGTTCTTCTTGTTTCTTTTTTTTTATTTAATTCTTGGTTATAAAAGATGGCTGCTTGGGAAAATGGGTGGGGATTGGATAGAGGGAGAAATCTAGATGATATTATCACAAAAGATATCAGTAAAAATCTATTTTAAAACATTCACCTAGTACTTTATAATTGCAAAAAACAATATATCGTTTGATTACCATAACAATATAAGCATTATCTGTACTTTATAAATCTGGAAACTGAGACTCAAAGTGGTTAAAGGCCACACTGCAGTATGAATGTAAGTCTGCTGATTCTATGCCCAATACTCTTTCCATTACCTCTTAAAGTACTTTTATTACTACAATTTTTAAATAACTAATGGGTTATTTAAGCATCCCTTCAAGCAAGTATCCTTTATCTATATTGCATTTCACTGCTAAATTCTGCTTGCTGCCTTCATTCTCTCTCCATCCATTCACTTCTCGAACCCTTGCAGTCCAACTTCTGACCCCACCAGTCTACTGAAACTGATCTCCCTCAAAGGTTATAAACAATATCTGAACTGATCAATCATATGGCCTTTTCTCGAGTCCTTATCTTCTTTGACTTTTCTATAGATTTTGGCATTGTTGACCACTGCCTCCTTGCTTTGTCTTCTATGGCACTGCGGTCTCCTGGTTCTCCTCTTCCTTGTCTGACCATTTCCCAGTCAACCATCTTCTAACTTCTCAGCATGAGTGTCCCCCAGTGCCTTTCTCCAATGTTTTCTCCCTTAGGGATCTTAGTCACTCTGATGAGTTTCATTCTCATCTCTATGCAGATAACTCCAAAGCCTACATATCTAGCTTTAATCTCTTACCTGAATTTTAATCTCACATCTCCATCTGTCTCCCAGACATCTCCACCTCAATGTGCTATAAGCATCTCAAACTTGGCATGGTAGCATTTACCCAGCTAAATCTTCCTAGCTCCACAATTCCCTATTTCTGCTGAAGGTACCATCACACTCCCAGGCACACAGATTCATAAGCATAGAATCAATCATGACTTTTCCCCTCGCTTCTTATTTTAGTCATATCCAATCAATTACCAAGTTTTTTCATTCTGCCTCCACATCTCCCATTTTCATTCCCTTTTTTTCATTCACATGTGGTCACCACCCTAATTTAGACCTTCCTAATCTATCTTTAATCCAGCCTCAGACACTCACTAGTTAGATGACCCTGGGTAAGTCACTTAACTATTTACCTCAGTTTCCTCATCTATAAAATGAACTGGAGAAGGACATTGCAAACCATTCCAGTACCTTTGCCAAGAAAACTCCAAATGGGGTCATGAAGAGACAGACATGACCAAAACAACTAAATGACAAAAATTCTATCTTCTGGATCACTATAATTGTCTCCTAACTGGTCTCCCTGCTTTCAGTCTTCCTTTTCTCTAATTCATCTTCAACATAGCCATCAAAATAATTTTCCATTATTTTCCTATTCTGAATTTAAGGAATATGAAATAAAGTATTTCTATAAACAAAGCAGAACAGAAAAAGATTGTACATGAAACTTTGAATATCAATTAGATTTATCTTACCTTTCCTTTTAAATATATAATTACAAATTCAACATAAAATTTTCAAAGCTGTCCTACTTGTCTGTGTTTCCTTAAAATCTTCATAAAGCACATCTGACAATTTCACTTTCCTGCTCGAAAGACTTCTGTGGCCCCCTATTACCACTAAAATAAAATACAAACTCTATCCTGCTGTTCAATGATTTCTCTAGAACCTAATTCCAATCCACCTTTCCAGATATTCACATTATTCTCCATCACATACTCAATATTCCCTATACTTGATATTTCAAATCACCTACCTCTGTTCGTTAGCACAAGCTTTCTCCTGTGCCTAGAACGTACTCCCTCCTCATCTCTGTCAGAATTTGTATTTTCTTTCAAGGCTCATTTAAGATGCCACTTCTTTAATCCCTCTAGTCCTCTCTCCCTTCTCAGTTTACTTTTGTGTATGTGTGTGTGTGTGTGTGTGTGTGCGTGCGCACACACACGTGTGCATATTTTATATCTCCCCAGCAAAATGTCAGGTTGCACGAAAAGTGCAAAACTCAGCATAGTATCTTGCCCCCCACCACTAGGTTTTTAACAAGTGTTTGTTGAATTACAATGGAGAACTGGGTTCGAATGCAGGTTTTGCTACTTATTAGCTGTGTAAACTGGGGCAAATCACTTAACTTTTCTGGGCCTCAATTTCCACATACATAAAATAAAAGTTGAACTACATGAACTCTATAATTTCAGCTAGATATAAATCCCATAACCTAGTCTCTCTAAAATCTAAACATATACTGTCTTTCCCTTTTCAGGCTCTACTTGTCAGTAAGGTCAATAAGACCCTAGACTTACTATTTCCAGTATACTTTATCCATAGTTTGGTTACATAGACTATGGGTATGGGGTGTGGCAGGAGAGCAGGAGAATAGTGATAATGAAAGCAGTAGCATCTCCCCATTTAGACTTCCATTTCATAGAAAGTAGCAAAATAACCAGATTAGATACTGTCAAAGGATCACAGGTTTGGAGCTAGAAAGGACCTTATAAGAAACTGAGGCCTAGAGAAATGAAATTATTTGCCTTAAGCCACAAAGGAAGTAAGGACAAAGCCTGGATTTGAATTTATGTCTTCCAACTGCAACTCTAGCATTCTTCCAACTAAACTACATTGCCTACCAGTTTCATTTTCATAGAGGTATTCCTAAATGTTTCCATTTCTATTTTTCTCACTCATTTCTCAAGCACTTCACCCACTCAAAAAGGATACCAGTTTCCACGGATAGAAGAATAGTTTCATCCTATTACTAAAGAGATCCCATACTAGGTTGCAAAAAGAAAATGTGGCACAGTCAGAAAGGCCATCAAAAAGTTTCAAAATAGGTTGGTGTAGGATAGAGGAGAGAGGGAGGAGGAGGAAGATAACAGACAATGGTTCTACTTTCTGTAGTTTTCCATATAATACAATAGGTACCGTAAATGGCAGGCAAGAAGTCTCTAAATCCTGCAGGGCATTTGGCACTGAATTAGGAATTAGAACACCTGAGTTCAAACTTTAACTCCATTACTTAGCAGGCTTCACTTCTCCGGACCTCAGTTTCCTCATCTGTAAAATGAGGAGGTTGAACCAGATGATGTCTAAGATTTCTTTTAATTCTACCTTCCATGTTCCTACCTATTCCAAGGCCTCAGGTTGAGTATCTAAGAACTTTCTAAAGTAATCTATTTCATGTCTTAAAACAGCTCTAAATGTTAGGACATTTTTCATTCTACCAAGTCGAAATTCACCTGTCTGATTTCCATCCATTGTTTCTAGTTCTAACCTTGATAATCTCCAATGAATCTGCCTATGTCATGGTTTTAAGTTCCTTTACCATGTGGTTATACCCTCCTCTGGGTACACTCCACCTTATCAACACCCTTCCTAATAACTGGATACCCAGAATTGAACACAATACTGCAAGTGTAGTCTGGCCAGAGCAAGGGGCAGAAGGACCAGGAGCTTCCTCATTCTCGGCAGTATCTTTCTATAAATGCAGCCTTTCGACTGTCATGTTACACTGTTGATTCATAATGAGCTTGAAGTCTGATAAAACCCTCAGACCTTCTTTATAAGAAGTGGTCGATCCACATTTCTCCCATCTTGTATTTACAAGTGTAGGACTTTATATGTATCCCTGTTAAATTTCTTATTAGACTTAGTTCATTATCCCAATCTGTAGAAATTTGGGGAATCCTAGTTCAGTCACCTATTTTATTGGTAATCCCTTCCAGTTTCTTGTTATTCTCACATTTGATAAGAATATTCCCTATGCCTTCACCTAAGTCACCGATAAAAATGATGACTAGGATACAGCCAAGGTCAGATCCTTCTGTTGTACCATTCCCAAGCCTTCCCTGAAAACTGATGTGAATTACGTCCAATTGTTCTTTGTATATGTCCCTAGCTTCCTCAGTTAGATTATGAGCTCACTGGAGAACTATGTCTAATAGTTATACTTCTTCCATAGCCTAGCCCCAGGACAGGGCTGAGGACATAGTAAATAACTCAATAGCAGCAGAGTGATACAATGGACAGAATATAATCCTAAGAGCTAGACCACCTAGGTCTGCCAAAAAAACACGACGACAACAACAAAACCTGTATCATCTTGAGCCTTCTTGTCTCCAGGTGTATTTCTTATCTATAAAATGAGACTAGATAATGAGATATGAAGGGAGACTTTTGACTCTAACATGCTATATTCTAATGTCTCTTCCAGATCTAACATTCAATTTAAAATGCTAGCATGACATTTAAGACCCTGCAGAATCTCATACCATTTTACCTTTCTAACCTTATTTCATATTACTCCCCCTCACATACTCTGCCTTCCAGCCAAGTTGAACTCCTAGCTGTTCCACAGAATCAGCATACCATCCCCTACCTCCACGAACTCACGTAGGCTACCTTCCATATCTAGAATGTACTTTTTCTCTTCACTTCTATTTTTCAGAATCCTTCTCTTCCTCCACGGTTCAACTCAGGCCCAAATTCCTCAATGAAACTTTCTCTGATCCCTCTAGCTAAAAGGATTCCCTGTCTTCTCAGAGCTTCACAGACACTACCAGGATATTTTCTTTACATCCTCCAATCCTTGTTTGAGGCAGTTAGGTAGCTCAATGGATAGAGTCAGGAAGACCTGAGTTCAAATCCAGCTTCAGACTCTCACTAGTTGTGTGACCCTGGGCAAGTCACTTAACCTCTTTTTGCCTTAATCCACTGGAGAAGGAAATGGAAAACCACTCCAGTATCTTTGCCCAGAAAATCCCATAGACAATATGGTCCATGGGGTCATGAAGAGACATACATGATGATAGACATCAAATCCTTATTTTGTATTTACCTATTACTCATTGTGTGTGTGTGTGTGTGTGTGTGTGTGTGTGTGTGTGTGAGAGAGAGAGAGAGAGAGAGAGAGGAAAAAGGAGGGGGGGGGTTGGGTACTATGGTGTAAGGTCTCAGAGGCAGAAATATCTGGGATTAAGTCCTGCCTCTAACACATACTGGAAATGTGACCCTGGAAAAGTCATTTATTCTCTTACATTACTCTAGGCCAGAAATGTCAAACTCACAGCCAGGGGTCACATGTAGCCCATGACACTCCCAGGTGCAACCTGAACCAAAATAAAATGTAATAGGGGGATATTTAAATAAAAATACAATAAAACATAGATGATGTTAATATGTGGTTTTTTAAGCTAATATATGGCCCTCAGGGATCCTTACGGATGGTTTAGTGGTCCTCGTTTCTATTTGAGTTTGATACCATTGCTCTAAGCAACTAAAGCTACAGATTTGGGAAAAGGTACCACCTGCATTGATAAAGGGAGTCTCCTCATCAGAGTTTCCTATATCAATGAAATCATAGGTCTAGTTCTGGTAGCAAAGATCTGACAAGAATAAGTCTCTAATAAGCCTTTCTGCCTCATGTGCCTCTGAAAACTTCTTTATCTGGCTCATGCTGCCACTACTCAAATGATACTTAGAAACATTAGTCTATGACATTCCCCACTAAGGAAATGTTAGATCCTCTGCAAGTACTCAGGCTAACAAGGGCATCGAGCATAGAAGTTTTATTTAACAGAGTCAAGGACAGCACAAGCATTATTCTAAACCCATAGAAATTCAAAAGAGCCTTTTTTTCCCCTTCTGGCTAGACCCACTCCTTCAGAATCCTACCATGGTCCCTGTGATGCATCATACCATCTAGAACAAAACCCTGACAAAAGGGGAAAATTCTTCTATTTTCAGTTTTTCATGGTGTTTGTACAAGCCCACAATTGTTCAGTTTGCTATTGCTCCTGATCACTTCCTACCTAAAACTTCCTGTCAGTCTCTATCTAGCTCCCTTTCCTATGCCTATGCAGTTCCCATCATCTCTCTGTATTGCCTACCTAACTCTGTTGGCACCAAAGATTCTATTCATAAATTTCCAGCTTGATCTTTGACTTACTCTTGGACACTATGCTGTTTGCCCTACCCAGAAGCTGCTTCCTCTTCATGCATGCACCTCCTCCAAGGCTCCCCATGTATAGGAATGGAAAAGAAGACAGACCTAATCTGACACAGCACTTGTGTCTGCCACAGAAAATGTGTTTACTACAACAACAATAATGTAGTTCTCAAGTCCTAGTGACGTATAATCATATCAATACATGTTGTAACCTACCCCGCCTCTCCAAGAATATAAGCTCCTTTTGGTCAAAGACCTGGTCATTGTCTATCTTCACATGTTGTTGCTGTTCAGTCATTTCAGTTGTGTCCAACTCTTTGTGACCCCTTTTTGGGGTTTTCTTGGCAGGGATACTGGAGTGGTTTGCCATTTCCTTCTCAGGAAATTTTACAGATAAGGAAACTGAGGCAAACGGGGTTAAGTGACATGCCCTGGGTCACACAGCTAGTAAGTGCCTATGGCTGGATTTGAACTCAGGTCTTCCTGACTCCAGGCCTAGTAGTCTATCCACTGTACCCTAGCTGCCCCTTATCTTTACATATACAATGTCTAACATGGTCCCTTGCACACACAGTAAGTGCTTAGTAAATTTTTATTGAATTTTAATTCCTGTTCTAAAATTCCTCCCAACCCTAACATTATACATTCTATGTTCTAAGGCTCCTCCCAGCTTGACCTCTCTAGGTTCTGAGGGCTCTTCCAGCTGTAATATTTTATGTCCTATATTCTCATGTCCAGCTTTAACATTCTAGGTCAAACATTCTCAACCTGGAGGTTCTGAACTTGTTTTTTAAAATATTTGGATAACCATAATTCAGAATAATTGGCTTCCTTTGTAATACTGTGTATTCCATTTTATGCATTCAAAAGCATTATGTTGAAAAGGGGTCTATAGGCTTCACCAAACTGCCAGTTGGGTTCATGACAGCCAAAAAAAAAAAAAGGTTAAGAATCCCTACATTAGGTATTCCAAGACTTTTCGAACTGAGACATCCTATGATTTTAAATACTTGTTAATTAATAGCTGAAATCAGTAAAAAGTGGCTGTGGTTGAAGAATACTACATATTAACTCTTTATCTTTAAATTATGCAAGAGAAAAAATAATTTCTAAAAAGGAGATATTATCTCTCTAATTACACAATGCTCCTAAAGACGCAATAGAGAGACATACTTATTGTTAGAATCACAAAAATAATCTAGCAACCACCCTAAAAATAGATCAATCAACAGTAAGACTGACATGAAAATCCAAATGTCTCCTTTTTAAGCTAAAACAACAGCTTCAAAGAGCTTTCATTGCTGAAAGCAGTTTTTTTTAAAGGCACTTCTTCAATGCCCAATTCCAACACTTTGACCTTAGCTGGCATTTCACTCGGTCATGAAGTCTTGTTCCCTCAATCACTCTCTCATATCCATCCCTTGCTCTCCTTTCCAATAATCACCACAATAATGCCTCACATCTAGATTACCATAAGAGCCTTCAGGAGGACATCTTTGTCTCTAATCTCTTCTGCCTTCAATTCATCCTGCACACCTTCCTGTTACAGGGCGTCCCAAAAGTCACAGTGCAACCATAAGCTATTGAAATCACGAAATTTCAAAGTTGGAGGGGATTTCAGTGGCCATCTACTCCAATCAATACCTTAACATGAATACTTTCTATGATATAACTGACAAGCCACAACACAACCTTTGTTTGAAGACTCTAATGAAGAGGAATCCATGACCTCTTGAGACAGCCCATTCAACTTTTGGAAAATTCTAAAATTGCTAGAAAATAACAGCATTGCCCAACTGTACAAATGAGGAGTAAGAGGTCAAAAGCCCTAATCATTTCCTGAGATCACAAGCTAAGAGTAAGATGGCTGAGACTAGGACCTTGGTCTAATCCATATTCCTCAACCTTGAATACCAAACTATCCACAATTTGGCACAAAACTATTTTTCCAGCCTTAGTTCCCAACACTTGTCTATGCAAACTTGGCTCACTTGCTCATTCCTTGGATTTTGATGGCTCAGAATGAGTATAAATTGCAATTGTTTCTGTTTTGGCCAGAAACTCTCAGGGTCTTCCCCTCTCCGAATGATTCTTTTGTGAAGGCAAAGTAGACCATGTTTTGCCTCAATTCTTACCTAGCCTTTAACTACTGAATGGTTGCTTCTGACAAACCCAGACCCAAGAAAGACCTTAGCTTAAAAAGGCCAGGGTCTCCCACCGCATCCTGGACCATCTCCAGTCATCCTGATCTATGTCTTGCCACTGGACTCTGATGACTCTGGAGGAGAGAGTGGGGTTGATGACTTTGCTCAGCTCTGCCTCACTAAAATCCAATTCACTTGCAAGTCAAGACATCATCCTCCTGATGTCTTTGGTCCTCTTCAAGAATGAAGGATGAAAAACAACAATTGTTAGGAAATGTTAAGCCTAAATTTGCCACTTTATATCTTCTACCTAAATATAGATAAAATAAAGATATGGAAATGTATTTCACTTGACTGCTCTAAAACATTCTATGGCTCACTATGGTCCCCAGGATAAACTCATAGATTCATAGCATTGTAGAACTGGGAAAGATCTTAGAGATCAACTCTTTGAACTCCATCATTGTACAAATAAGGAGTAAGAAGCCAAAAGGCCTAATTATTTCCTGAGGTCACAAAGCTAAGAGTAGGACAGCTGAGGCAAGGATCTTGGTCTAATCGATACTCCTCAGCCTTGATTGCCAAACTACTCACAATTTAGCCCAAAACTATTTTTCCAGACTTAGCTCCCAGCATTCCCCTATGCAAACTCTGGCCCTCTTTAACATGCCATGTTGATAAAGACCCCCAAGGCTGTAATATCCTTCCCCTTCTTTATGGAATCACAGGAGTCAGAGTTAGGAGGGCCCATTTGTCATTGTTCAATTGTTTCAGTCGTGTCTGATTCTATGTGACCTCATTTGGGTTTTTCTTCAAAAAGATACCGGAGTGGTTTGCCATTTCCTTCTCCAGCACATTTTACAGATGAGGAAACTGAGGCAAAGTAGGTTAAGTGACTTGCCCAGGGTCACAAAGCAAGCAAGTGTCTGAGGCTAGATTTGAGCTCAGGTCTTCCTGACTCCAGACCCAGCACTCTAGACACCACCTAGCTGCCCAGGAAGGCCCACAGAGGTCATATAAACCAACCTGTACCTCAGCAAGAATCCTCTCTCCAATATTATTGTCAACTGGTCATCCAAACTTTACCTGTTTTCCTCTAGGGACAGGTACTCAGGATCTCCCACAGCATCTCATTTCACATTTGGACACTGCTAATTGTCACTAAGATAATCCTATAAAGAGCTAATAATTTTATCCTAGTTCTGCTCACTGGTCTCAAAGACAAGTCTCAAAGAGAACCAATGTTCAAGTACTAGAGCAAAGCAATCCCTCCCAACACACACACACACCACACACACACACACACACACACACACCTTCTACTTTCTAAGCTTAACAACCCCAATTTCTTCAACTAATCCTATTATACCAAGGTCCTTTTCCCATCCTAGCTATACTTTTACAGACAGGCTCCAATTTGTCAATATTCTAATTAAAATGTAATTTCCCAGAATTGAGAATGAGACAGACACAGACACACAGAAAGAGAGAGAAAGAAAGAGAGAGAGAGAAAGAGATTAAAAGGACCACTCCCAGTTCTGCCTCTTGATAGCCTATTGAACATGCCCAATAAAAGAGGAGGATTGCTGAGGCATGAATAGTTGGTCTTTTGTATCCTCTTCTCCAATACTGAAACAATACTTCCCCATCAGTCAAGTTTCAGTTTCCTCATATCTAATTGGAAATAATCATCCCTATTCTACCTCCTTCATGAGGTTGCTATGATGATAAAATGAGAAAATATATGTGAAAAATTGAACTATGACATCGTTCTCTCCTGTTTCTCTCCTTACATCTCTAACTGATGTCTCTGTTTCCTTCACATGCTTCTCTGCCCCTTCCTCCTCCCTAAGTATGAGTATACACTAAAGTTTTGTCATGGACCCTTCTCTTTTCTCTCTCTATATATACACCTTGCTAATCTCATCTGCTCCCATGACTTCAATCAACATTTCTATGTAAATTACTCCCAAATCTCTCTCTTTAGGCTTGACTTCATTCTTGAGTTCCAATTCCACACATCTAACTGTCTGCTATACATCTTTCTATGGCTGATACAATGGAACCTCTAAACTCAAAAATGTCCAAAAATGAACTAAGCACCTTCCTTCCTAAAATCTAAACCTTCTCAAATCTTAAGTATTTCTGTTAGTAGCATCAATGTTCTCCTAAAATCCCAGGCATGAGACTTCAGAGTCACTCAACTCTTCCTTCTTCAACCTTCCCATCTCCAGTCAAATAGGTCATTTTGTCCTCTCAATTCTAGAGAAATGTCTCTCACATTTATTTATATAGTGTGTGTATACATATATCCTCTTTTACAGTGATGCTGTTGCCACTACAATTCAGAATCCTATCACTTCTTACTTGAACCAATGTGATAGCTTTCTAGCTGGTCACCATCTTTTCAGTTTCTCCTGTCTCTAATCCATCTATCACATCATTGCCAAAATAATCAAATACACACATCATGCCATTACCATGATAAAAACTTAAAGTGTCTTCCCAATGCCAGCCAAATAAAACAAGCTCATTAGCCTGGCATGCAAAAATCTTTTTAATCTGGGTCTCCAAAAGAGAAACAAGAAACAAGTTGAAAGACCTGAATAGAATTTTAGAAAAATTAGATATGATAGATCTTTGGCTATTATCAAATGGGAAAAGAGGAATATACATATTCTCAGCTGTACATGGCATCTTTATAAAATTTATGTACTAGGACATTAAAAAGTTCATAAACAAATGCAGAAAAGGAGAAATATTAAACACAATCTGGCTCTCATGTACCCCTGCCTCTGTATTTCTTACTACTCCTCATCTCAAATTATTCTCCAGCCAGAATGACCTAGCCATTCCCAGATCTTTTTCCCTGCCTTTTCTCATCTTTACATATATTGTCCCTATGACTAGAATGCCCCCCCCACTTTACCATTTCAATCTCTTTAAATTTCCCTTCCTTTAAAGTTGAACTCAGGTGCAAACTCTTCCACAAAGCCTTTCCTAGTCACTTCAGATAAAACTTACCTTTTCCACCTATAATGTCTCAGGGCTCCATAATTGATTTCATGAGGAGGCAGCATGATGCAGTGGAACTAGAATTGGATTTGTAGTCAAATCTCAACTCTACCACTTAATACCTGTTTAACCTCTGGGCCTCAGTTTTGTCATCTGAAGGAGTTTGGACCAGATGACCTCTAAAGTCCCTTCCAGCTATAAATTGATGATCCTATAATCCAATGCACTTAATCATTTCCTAACTTTTATTATGGCTATTTGTATACATGGAGGAGGGACAATTCATCTTTGTATTCTTGAGATAGTTCTCTTGGGAAAAATTGAAATTCATTTCCTTTTAACTTTCACAAACTGATTCTAGCTTTCTCCCTAGAACCAAGCAGAACGATTCTAATTCTTCTTCCACAAGATGTCCGTAGGTAGCTAGGTGGTGCAGTACATTGAGCTCTAGGCCTGCAATCAACTCTGAAAGAAGTGAATTCAAATCTGACCTCGGACACTTACTAGCTATGTGACCCTTGGCAAGGCAGTTAGCCTCTTTCCACCTCAGTTTTCTCAACATATAGAGGGTAATAACAGTCACTACCTTCCAGAGCTGTTGTAAGGACCAAATATTTGGAAAGTTCTTAGCACAGCACCTGCACATAGTAGGTAGGCACTTAATAAAAGTTTATTTCTTTCCTTCACTGCAATACTTGAAGACTCCCCTAAGTATTCTTTTATCTCCCTAGTTCTTTCAACTATTCCTTATATAGCATGGTGTTCAGTCCTCTTATCATCCTGGTTGCTTTCTACATGTTCAATTCAAAAAATTATAGTAGCATATGGCAGGAAGGGACATCAGACATCAACGGCTCCAACTTGTGCTTGGACAGTAACCTCTCCTACCACATACCCAACAAGCACTCACCTTGACTTCCCTTGTAAGTCTTTAGTAACATGTAACTCACTAATACCTAAGTCACCCCACTTCACTTTCAATTGTTGGGAAGATCTTTCTCATGGAGAGCTGAAATTTGCTTCCCTATAGCTTATACCCATTTCTCTGAAGCTAGCCTTCTGGGCACAGGCAGAACAAACCCAATTCTTTTTCTATGTAACAGCCAAATATTAGGAATAGGACTCTGGGCAAGTCAGTTGACTTCTGTTTGCCTCAGTTTCCTCAACTGTATGATGGGGATAATAATAATACCCCCCAGGGTTGTTACGAGGATCAAATGAGATGATGTTTGTAAAGTGCTTAGCAAGATGCTTGGCACATAGTAAGCACTTAATAAAGCTTGTTTCTCACCTTCCTTTCTTCCTTAGCCTAACACAGTGTACTGCATGAGTGATTAGTTTTAATATTTGTTGAACTGAATTAAATAGATCATATTATTTCAGTGGGAGGATGGAGCTTAGAAATTAGAATATTCAAATGGAAAGAAAGCTTGGAGATCAATTAGTCCAAAACCTACATTTTACATGGGAGGAAACTGAGACCCAGAAGAGCAGAGACCTGCCAAAGGTCACAGAGCTTGCTGGTTGTAGAGTTAGGACTAGAACCCAAGTCTCCCTGGTACCAGTAGCCCAGGGTTCTTTCCACTCCACTGCAGCCAATATCTGCCAAATGAATGGATGCCTGTCTCTGGACTTTGGTGCTATCTTATTGCAGAAGTGTAACTGAAAGAAAGCCAAGACAAAGGCTCATGGGTAAAATTCAGACCCTCCAACTTGAAAAGTCCCTGGGGAGGGAAGCAAGCTAATTTCCCTTGGGTCAGCACTTCCCCTAGAGCAGCTCCTTTTCGAGGCCGCCTGTCCTGCTAACCACATGCAGCTGAAGTGCTTTATCACTGTTACTCTGGGAGTCCACACTTAGGATATAAAACAGCTTAATGAAAGGAGCTGATAGCGTCATGAAAACAATGTGTTCTTCATCCTCCTCTAGCTCAGCAGAACAACATTACCCATCTGGCAAGAGGAAGAATGGGAAAGTGAGAATCAAACAGGGAGGCTTCGATGACCTATTAAAATAAAATTGCAATAATAAACTTCAAAAAGAAATTATATTGCTTTGTTCCAGCCCTGGCCTGGGCCTCTTTTCTGCCCACTACAAGACAAACAGATCCCCTAAGTCCCCAAACAGACTCAAATAAACACATCTGATTTCTCATAATCATCTTTCACTTTCAGATGGCGTGCTTTAAAATTGTAAAGCTAACTTAATTGCTCCTTACAACAGCCCTCTGAAGTAGGCAGCTTAGTAATTATCATGCCCATTTCACTGATGAGAAAACTAAGGTTTCTCCTCTTCCTCCCCCCCCCAAAAAAGTTAAACATTTATAATTTAGTTGTTTGAACTTGTGATACATTTTCCCCATAAAAACCAATGTTATATTTCTTTGCTGTTGTTCAGTCATTTTCAGTCTTGTCTGACTCTTTATGACTCTTTTTGGGGTTTTCTTGGCAAAGGTACTGAAGTGGTTTGCCATGGCTATTTCCTTCTCCAGCTTATTTTACAGAGGAGGAAACAGAGACAAACAGGGTTAAGTGACTTGCCTAGCATCACATAGCTAATACATGTCTGAGGCCAGATTTGAACTTGGAAAGATCAGTCTGCCTGACTCTAGGCCTGACACTCTGTCCACTGGTTCACCTACCTGTCCCGTAGATTTCTAGCCAGTCCCATAAAAACCTACTTAAGCCATGTGTTTAAAGATTAGTACTAACTACCATTTTGTAACAATACTCTTATAGGAAAACATTAAGTCTTTTGAGCCTCACAAGTATTCCATGAGGCAGGTAGTACAAGTATCATCATTCCCATTTCACAGGTGAGCAAACAGAAAGACAAGTGACTTGCCCAAGGTCACATAGCTTCTAAGTGGCAAAAGCAGGATCCCAACCCAAGTTGGGATGACTCCCAGTCCAAACCTGATTTCACTGTGTAACTCTCTCTTCTCTAATTCAGCTTTCAGAGTGACCACGGGAAGAGTTAGGATGCATAATAAGTCCACGACAGCAAAGCTCCTCTTCGGTATTCCTTCTCCCCCTCCCACCACTCCCTTTACACCCTTACGCTTGTGTTTTCTTTTTATTCACCTCTATCAAAACCTGATGTCTGGAGAAGTGTACGATCAATCACCAGATTAGAAGTCCCATTTCCCAGTGTGATCTCTTTGGTCCCCATGCCACAGGACACCTCATTCAACACTTCAGTTTCGATCTCTTTAACACACTTACCTCATAATGTTGTCTATTAAAGTAATCAGTGTTTGTGTCTACTCATCCTGGTAGAGTTCAAGATCCCTAAGCACAAGGACTGTGTCTTATCAAAACTTTGAAAATTCCCCAAGTGTCTTGTACAATGATCTGTGTTTTTATAAATGTTTGTTGAATGAAATGTCACCCTTCAACAAATATTTATAATTTTACCAAACTAACAAGTCTTGAGTCAATGGAGTGAATCCCTAATTGCTAAATTTCAAAACTCAGAGTTCACAGTCTAATGGGAGAGATAACTTGCAAACAATAATACACAAATATGATACAAACAGAATAAATTGGAGATAATCAATAGAGCAGGGGGGTTGGAAAGACCCTAGAGTTAAAGAAGTATTTGGGAAAACAGTTGAGACACCTGTATTTTGCAAGTTCCAAAGCACTTTCCTCATAACCCTAAAGGGCAGGTAGTGTTATTAACCCCTTTTGCAGGAAAGGAAGGAAGGAAGGAAGGAAGGAAGGAAGGAAGGAAGGAAGGAAGGAAGGAAGGAAGGAAGGAAGGAAGGAAGGGAGGAAAGAAGGAAGGAAGGAAGGAATGGAGGGAGGGAGGGAGGGAGGTGCCTACTATATGCCAGGCACTGTGGTAAGCACTTTACAAATATTATCTAATGTGATCCTCACAACAACCCTTTGAAGTAGGTGGAATTATTATCCTCATTTTACATCTGAGGAAACTGAAGCAGAGGTCAAGTGACTTGCGCAGTCACACAGTAAATGACTAAGTCTGGTTTTGAACTTGGGTCTTCTTAACTATAAGTCTTGTGCTCTATCCATCATGCTACCTAGTTGCCTCTAGATTAAAAATTAAGGCTCAGAGCAACCTTACTTGGTACAACAAGGTCTGACCTTGGCCCCAAGTTTTCTGACTCTAAAACCAGCCCTCTTTCTACCTCAACTGTGCATTCACTAATCTCTCTTGTTCATTCAACAAACATCTGTTGAAATGCTTTTCTTTTTATCTCAATCTGACAATTAGGATTTGCTCTTCCATCTCAGCTCTCCACTCAATCAACTCAAAATGTAATGTGGATAAAGAGGAAGTCAGATTATTATCTGAAATTTAGTCAATAGAAGAGTAATACCTCCTGATCTCCTTTAAACACAGTATTTCCATCCCACCTTAAGTGACAAGGTCTTTTACAACCTTAGGAAGAAGTTTAATTCAGAGTTCCAATGGAAATGTCTAACAAAGAACATTTTATCCTTTAGTTCCACCTCACCTTCTTTTAAGAGGGACCCATAATGTCTAAGTGCTGCTCAGGTAAGGCTTATATAGTGTTACAGATGATTCCCAATCCTGGTTTCCTGTTAATGGTGATATAAAGTTTTACAGGTTCCAAAGCACCTTCATCTGTAGAGAGGCAGCCCAGCACAGGCTGGTAGGATTTAGAACCAGAAAGACCCAAATATGAACTCTGACTCTGACCTTTATTAACCAGACAACCATGCACAAGGCATGTCACTCCTCCCAGCCTCAGTTTCCTCATCTGTAAAATGGAAACCTTCCTCAAAGTTTGTTGTAAGACTTATATGAAATAATCTACATAAAACGTCTGGACTTTTTTATTGGTAGTCTGGAATTCCTTCCCTCCTCATCTCTGTCTCCTGGACTCTGCCTTTCTCCAAGTCTTAAGTAAAATGCCACTTTCTGCAAGAAGCCTTGCCAATCCCCCTCCTCTGTTGATTATCTCCAATTTATCCTATGTCGTATTTGTACGTAATTGTTTGCATCTTGTCTCCTCCATTAGACTGTGTGCTCCTTAAGAGCAGAGGCTGTCTTTTGCCTCTTTATGTAACAATAACAATACAAATAGCTAACATCTTTATAGCACTGACTATGTGCCAGGCACTGTGCTAAGGCTTTACAAATATTATCCCATTTGATTCTCACAACAACCTTGAGAGGGAGGTGCTATTACAGTCCCTATTTTACAGATGAGGAAACTGAGACAAACAGAGATTAAGTTACTTGTCCAGGATCATAAAGCTATTAAGTGTCTGAGGCTAGATTTAAACTCAGGTGTTCCTGACTCCAGGCCCAATATTCTATTCATTGTGCCACCTAGCTGAGGCAGCTTTTAGCAGAGTGCCTGAAACATAGTAGGTGCTTAATAAATGCTTGTTGACTGAGACCTTAAAGTACTATATAAATGTTAATTATTATTATGACATTACTTCATTTGGCCTCACAATAACCCTGCGAGGGAAGTGATGAATCTCGTATTATGCCCAGTTTACAGATCAGGAAATGAAGACCCAGAATAACTTCCTCCAAAGTCACTTAGCTAGCAAGTGGAAGAACTGGGATTCAAATCTTCTTTTTGACCCCCCAAGTCCAGGGTTCTTTCCACTAAGCCACATGAGTAAAGTTGAAACTGAAAGGGAGTTCAGAAATTGCATAATCCAACCCCTTGAGTTCACAGATGAGGAAACTGGATATACCACCTTCCTTTCCTTTAAGGAAGAGTGAAAATATCTCAAAACAAAATTAAATTCACTTGAATCTTATGCAAAGACAAATACAGAGGCACACAGAGCTTCTTTGGCAGGAGAAAAAGGGCTGTGGGAAATCAAGGAAAGACATTCTAAAATCATCGGGAATCAGATCATAGATGTATCCTCTAAAATCTGAACATACCAACTTCCATTTAGAATTGCATTCTGCAATGGAGTATTTTGGAATGCCAAACAATAGATTTTATGTTACAGTCAATGACTTAACTACCCAGAAAAGGTTTCAGAGAGGATGTCTAGATCCCAAAGATATGTTTCATATATTACATAGGCATGCATATTTCTCAAATACCTCCCAAGAACTCATCAACAAAAGCATTATTTGTTGTTACCCAGTTGTTTCAGTAGTGTCCAATTCCTTGTGACCTCATTTGGAATTTTCTTGGAAAAGATACTGGAATGATTTGCCATTTCCTTCTCCAGCTCATTTTATAGATAAGGAAACTGAGCAAACAGGGGTAAGTGACTTGCCCAGGTCACACAGCTAGTAAATGTCTGAGGCCTGATTTGAACTCAGGTTCGCCTGACTCCAGGCCCATATTATTTCTCAAATACCCCACAAGAATTTGTCAACAAGAGTATTTGAAAGTACACAACTATACTAAAAAATAATAATTCAACTCTCTTCCCCAGAGTGGACACTTTTCCCTGTTTACCCATCCAAATTATGAACTCTTTGAATCTGATTCTGGGCAATACCTCACATATCACTGGTACTCAGAAAATATTATTTTTCCAAAAGTCACTATCTTAGAGTTAGTCTACAACATCTATTAGATTCCAAAAAGGTCACATTTTCCATATTTACTTAGTAAGGTATTATGTTGCACAGAGAAAGAGAGATCTTCAGACCTGCATTTCACACCATAAAACCAAAAATAAGACTCTTATCAACTGCTACTAATAAAGCAACTCCCTTTCTCAGACAATCCCATCATAATCCAAAGATTTCCATTGCATTTTTGTCATTAGACTCTCTTGGACAAGTCACTCAACCTCAATTTCCTCCTCATTCTTGAGAATTCAAGAGCTGGACCAGAGATGCTCTAATTTCTCTTTCAGCTCTCAAATTTTGCAACAAACTGAACTTCAACTTACATAGAATCATAAACAATTAAAGCAGGAAGGGGCCTTAGGAGAGGAATGAATTAATAGAATCAGAGCTGGCAGGGACATTAAGGACAATATAACCCAACCTTCTAATCAGGTCGATGAGTACACTGTGACTAAGTCACTTTCTCATTTGGTCCAACAAACTGGTTAATGGCATGCAGTTACTAGTGGTTAACCCTCTTCACTTATCTGTGGGCTACACAAATACCTCTATGCCTAATGAGTAAAGCTTGGTAAGAGGAACACAACTAAGAACAGTGCAATTATAAAGGAATAGCTAAAAGAACTGGGTCTTTATTCTGGAATAAAGAAGACATGATAGCTGTCTGCACATATTGAAAATGCTACCATGAGCACAAGAGTATAGGCCTAGTCTATGGAGTTGCAGAGGGCAGAACCAGGCTTACTCAGTAGAAGATGCAGGGAGGCAGATTTTAGTTGAAGATAGGGAAGAACTTTTAACAGTTACATCAGTGCAGTGAATTGCTTGATGAGACAATAAGCTGCCTATCACTGGCTTCTCTGAGTATCTCTCAAGATTGCTATAGGGCACCTAGGTGGTGTCATAGTGCACAGAGTGCCAGGCCTGGAGTCAGGAAGACTCATCTTTATGAGTTCAAATCCAGTCTCAGCTATTTACCAGCTGTGCAACCCTGGGCAAGTCACTTAAACCTGTTTGCCTCAGTTTCTTCATCTGCAAAATGAGCTGGAGAAAGAAATGGCAAACCACTCTAGTATCTTTGCCAAGAAAACCCAAAAGGAGTCACAAAGAGTTAGACATGACTGAAAAACAACTAAACAAATAAACAAAAAAAAAAACCCCAAGATTGTTATGGAGGCAGAGTTGAGCAACTAGAGTACGAAATATTGCATAACTTGTCAGACCCAGCTAATGTGTTAATTTTGCTGAACTGTTCTTCCCCCTCTTTCTTCTTCTTTCTTTGCTATAATGGATAGTTATAACAAGGGAAAGGAATGGAAGGCTAAAGGAGTAATATATTTGGAAAGAAGGTGATATTAAAACAGAAGATAACCAACAAAAAGTTTTTTAATGTTATATTCTTGAATTGGGTAGGAAGTTGAACTAGGAATGATCTGTATAGTCCTTCTACCTCAAAAATGGTACAATTCACTGAAACTAGAAGAACTATAGGAATAGGCAAGGGAAATATGATTACAGGGATGGTTCTATGTGAACCACCGAAAGTAGTATCTCCATCTAATACCATTTGGGGTCCTCTACTTCTACCGCCAAGTTCTCCTTCCTTCTCCTGGTAGCCACTCAAGGCATCCTGATTCTTGGGCCTATCTTTTCTGTCTCTATCCATCCAGCCTACTTGTCATTCTAACCAGTCTAAACAGAAAACCCTGCAGGGAGAAGGAGGAGGAGGACGAGGAGATGGCAAAATGTACCCAGAGCTCACGGGGCCATAAGTCACATCCTTCTAAAAACTGGACTCATGGGTTTCACCATGAAGTCTCACTGTACCTGACCTATTAGTTAACTACCTACATGACCGGCCTTGCCTCGCTCTTAACTCTCACCAATATCAAGGCTATGGTGTGGAAAAATTGAGAAGGGTAGGGCTACAGAATTCTATATTGAAAATTTGCAAATTTTATTGGGAACCTGAAAAAATGTTTGTTGTTCTTATTTTTCAGTTGTGCCCCACTCTTTGTGTCCCCATTTGAGGATTTTTTGGCAAAGATACTAAAGTGATTTCCTTCTCCAACTCATTTTACAAATGAGAAAACTGAGGCAAACAGGGTTAAGTGACTTGCCCAGGGTCACACAGCTAGTAAGTGGCTCAGGCCAGATTTGAACCCAGGTCTTCCTAACTCTAAGCTTGGCTCTCAATCCACTGTGTCACCTAGCTGACCAATGTTACTTGTCATTAATAAGACAAACTACTTTCCTAAAGTTCCAACAAAAATGTGCCCATTTCTGGAGGAGATGAATGCCAAGACTTATCTGAATGATTTTTCCTATCCATTGCAGATGTGAAGTCATCTGGAAACCTTGGCAAGACTAGACCACACCTTATGACTTTTGATGACTTCTCTGATCTTTAATAATAGGTAATGAAATACTAGGCAGTATGCCACAGCGGAATGAACCTTGGTATTGGATTCAGAAGTCTTCAAATTCAAGTCCTAGCTCCAATACCTCCTAGCTGTGTGACTTCAGGCAAGTCACCTTTCTGTATCTTGGTTTTTTCTTCCTCTTCTGTAAAATGACAATAAGAAAACTTGCATTACTATCTCATCGGGCTGTTATGAGGAATGTACTTTGCAATCTCAAAGTGTTATGTAAATGTGAGTTGAGCTGCTGTCAACCTAATATGTGGATAAGGAGCTTAGCAGTGAAAAGGTTGACATCATCCCTTTGCCTCCAAAATATGAAATTTTAAGGAATTTTCAGTAACATGAAAGATAGCTCTAAAAAAGAGATTGAACATAACTAGCATTCTTGCACATCATTTTATTTGATCTTCATAACAATGCTATAAGGCACATGCTACTATCATCCCCACTTTACAGATGAGGAAACTGAGGCTGAGAGGTTGTGATGTGACCAGCTTGAGGCAACATTTGAATTCAGGTTTTCCTTATCTAAGAAGAATCTTAGCCTTTAAAATATAGCCAGGTTACTTTCTGGGAAAGCTGAAAAATCAGCTGTTAAAAAAGCAAAAATGAGTCTATGCCCACCTTAGTGCCCACTAAAATGAAATCAGCCCTCCTCATTTGCAAGGTACTGACACTCTCCAACTATCAAACAATCCCAAAGGTGGATAGCTCTGGCCAGTTTTCAAATGCAAATTTGCTCATGAACAAAGGCTTCACTGATCACCAAATAACCTTGTTGAAATATTTAGCTGTTGTAACTGTATTTATATTTAATTTGAGATTGTTTTTTCTGTTGAGGGCTCAGGAAAAGAAAAGGACAAAAAAAAAAAAAAACCTCTCCAACTGGCTTAGAAGAGTAAGTGAAATCACTGACTGTCAAAGGAAAATGGCAATCTCACTCATCTGATTAAAGGATCCTGTTAACTCTGGGCATGAAGAAGCAACTTGATGAATCAGGTAGCAGACTGGACTGAGGTTCAAATCCCATCTTTCACCCTTGTTAGCTGTATGACCATGAGTAAACCACTCAATCTCTCTGAACCTCATTTTACTGATCTGTAAAAATCGGAATAATAACACCTATACTTCCCAGGGTTGTAATTTTCAAATGAGATAGGGAAGAAGGGAACAAGCATTTATTAAGCTAAGCACCCACCATGTGCCAGGCACACTACTAAGTGCTTTACACATATTAGTTCATTTGGTCTTCACAACAACCATTCAAGGTAGGTGCTATTATCCCCATTTTACAGTTGAAGAATTTGAGGAAGATAGAAGTTAAGTGACTTGCCCAGGATCACAAAGTGAGTAAGTGTCTGAGGCCAGATTTTAACTCAGGTCTTCCTTCCACATTTATATGATGCTTTAAAGTTTTTTTTGGGGGGGGGAGCTTTATAAGCCTTAAGGTTATTAATTCAGGAGGGGAAAAGTGCACTAAACTTGGAGTCAGGAGACTGTAGCCCCAGTTCTGCTGTATGACCTTGGGTAAGTCATTCACTTTTCTGAACCTCAGTTTCCTTTTGTAAAGAAAAAAGGAGGGAGGGATTGGACAAATGACCTTTTCCAAGGTCCCTTCTACCTTGAAGTCCTATAATTCTAATGATCTCTAAGATCTCATACAATTTCAACATTGTGATTCGGAGTGTGTCAGAAACAGCCTCAGTTATCTCTCTGTTCTAAAAATAAATAAATACCTTAATGAAATAGTAAACACTGAAATAACTGAGTCTATCTTGTAACTAAACGCTGAAAAGTGTTTACTGGCCAAACTCAAGAAATGTAATGAGTTATGGATCACTAACCTCACTGGATATGTAGAACTGGCAAATGGCATTGCTGTGTTTGTTTCTGTTTCTGTTGGGAACAGTTGAGGAAAATCTCGTCTGACTTTAATTACCACCTGTAGCCCTAACAAGCCCTATCAGAAAAGTCTCAGAAAGGGTTTGGATTCTTTCAGACTCTGAAGAGGAGAGTTGGCTGTTGCTGGAACCCAAGTCTTTGGTTCACAGTTTTATGAAAAAAATGAAGGCAGAGATGAAGTACGTACAAGAAACAGAGTTGAAATGGGGGAAGAAAAAAAGGCTTATGTGTAATTTGAACGTTCAAATCAAGACTGACTGATACCCAAAATCTTTCTGAAGTCTGTTTTCTTTTTCGTCTCAAGAAGGAAGATTAGCAATGTGCTCAGGGCTGAGACAGGACCTTGATGACACTCCAACCTAAATTAACTGTTCTGGTACTTTGGAGAAAGATTCAGGGGCCGTGGAGGGTGGGGGAGAGGGGTGTTGGGGGGGAGGGGCAGCAGGAGAGGAACGCAGAAGCAACCACCTTCTCTTGGCATTTGAAGACATCCCCCTATGCCCCCCAGAGGCTTGGAGATGGAATTAACTGTGTGACAGGAAGTTCAGGGTGAGCACCATCACATCAGCCAGCCAGCCCCCACCTAGGTGGGTGGCCCATGGGCTGGGGCAGTCTCAGCTTCCTTCCTTGTGTCACCCTGGGGGTTAAAGAAACGTTTCCTTCTCTCCCCAGGGCCTTCCTCCTGACGCTAAGGACTCTAATCTTAAATAGTCATACCGGGAGGCTCCCCTAGCTAAAAACCAGGGCTTCTCATCACCCACCTACTGGTCCCAAACTTTATATGGACCGGCTCTAGGCTTAGCCAACACCCGCTCACGCGCGCTCACACACACCCACACTCGGGCCTGCTTCCACAGACCGCAGGCAGACATTTGTTCGCACAGACCAAGCGTCTATGCAGTGTAGAATCCTCAGGTAACACCTACCTTGACACTGAAATCCCTGTTTTCCGAATCCCCTGCAAAAGGAGACGGAAGACACATTACCCTGAGTGTCTGTCTCCCGCCCTCTCCTTTCCCTTTTTCTCCTTCTCCCACCTGCCCCGGGGGTCCTGAGGGAGCTGGGTGCGCTCAGCACGCTCCCGCTCCAGGGGGCTGCAGGGAACCTGAACGCAGTGCCCCGCCCCGCCCCTCTCCCCCCAGAAGTGGAGCCGCAAAGTTACTGGTCGGTCTCAGGGCTGCGGGGGAAGCGAACTAGTGGCTCAGAGGGGGCTCCCACGGTGGCCCCAGGATGCGGAGCCAGTGAGCGCTTGCCAACCCGGGAGATGGTTAAGGCGGGCTTAAGGTTCGAGGTCCCTACCGCTGGGGCCGGGGAAAGGGCGGGGGTGCCTTGGTAGCAACAGAGGACAGCGCCGTGAGGAGACGGCAGGGGTTGGGCTAAAACAGAAGCATCTGTCCCTGAAGTGAGGCTGGGGGGGATTTCAAATCCCTGAGAGGAGGTCAGGTTCTGGGGCCAGGATTCTGCTGCAGCCGTGGCCGCGGAGGAGGGCGGAGGTTGCACCAGTCGCCTGGGAAGGAGCGGGTGTAAAAAGGAGGGGGGGTTGAGATGGAGCGGGAAGTAAGAGGGGCACCAGAGGCGAGTGCACCCCAGGGCGGGTGGGGAGTGGGGAACCCGAGTTCCCCCCGGGTAGGAGGTGGCGAGGGACGCCTCGCGCGCGCGCGCTCACCAGATGAAGTCGGTGCAGTGGCTGCAGAAGGTGGGCTGCTTGAAGAAGCGGGCGGTGAATTTGTGGTTCTTCACCTCATGGACATTCTTCTGCCGGAGGGCCCCTTTGCGGGCGAAGCGGACCGTGTTCTCTTCGCCTTCGCTCGGCGGCGGCACCGCAGCCGGGTCAGCCATCTTGCGCGCAAGGAAGAGCGGAGAGGTACCGGGAGCTGGGAAAGAGGCGACAGCAGCTGCCGGGGCCACTTGGTCTTCCTTCCCTCGCCGTGCGGTTTGTCGCCCCGCCGCCGCCTAGCCTAGCGGAGCTCCGAGCTGTCACTGCCCCCAGCTGCCGTCGCTCCTCCAGCTGCGCTCTGCACCGCTGTCCACAGCTGCGTGGGTGGGAGGTGGAGACCAGAGGGGACCGCCCCCTTCATTTGCATTACTCTTCCAGGCCACACCCATCCTGGGTTTCTCATTTACATATTCGCACTCCCTCTGCGGTTTCAGACCTCCCCAACACCCCTCCCCCTCTGCTCGCGCATCCGCAGCGTGGCCAGAGCTGCCCCAGCTCCCCAGCTCCCCAGCTCCCGTTTTGCATAACTGAGCCAGGCTGGACTCCTCTGCCCGCCTCTTATTTACATTAGGGCCAGCCAAAGTCCTACCCCAAGCAGCTTCTCCTTTGCAGGGCTCGGGTATCACTGCAGCTGCGAGGGAGGGTAGGATCACAACTCCTACAGAGACCCCCAGTGACACCACCACCATTCCTATTGCTACTAGATGCAGCTCCTTTCTGCAATCAGTAGTCTCCCCATTCATTCACATCGTGCTTACACCGTGATCCTTGACAGTGGAAGAAGAAAGGTCTTAAATTGGAATGAGAACCAAATGTGGAAATCTGCCTGAAAAATCGCGGGCTTAGCTTCAATGACAGTCACCTTCTCTTCTTTCTCTATTCTGACTGCCTTTTTCTGCCGCCGCCGCCGCTGCCGCCCCCTACCCTTTCCATTATCTGTTTTAGTCAAGATGACATTAGGGGACATACCTTCAGTGAAGAGATGTCCATCTCCTTTCAAATGCCATTCATAAAGTCTTCTTGACGCACCTCCTGCTTTCCAGTTTCTGCAGAGATGGTGATGTGTGAATATGTGATGGAGGGGGCTGAACAAAACCAGAAATGTCCCTGTTAGAAAGAACTCTACCTTTGGGGTCAGATAGAACACCTAAGGTTTAAAAGAAAATTCCAGCACTTGCTAGTTGTAAGACCATGCCCAAGTCACTAGACCTCCTTGAGCAGTTTTTCCTCATCAGCAAAATAGAAATAATAATCTCTACCAGACCTACCTCACAGGTAGGTTGTGAGGGAAGCAGTTGGCAAATTAACTACAAAGCTCTCTATGAATATGAGCTATGTATCATAGAGCTATTAATATTACAAATGCATATATGTTCCAGTATAATCTGGCCTCAAACACTTACAAACTGTGTGACCCTGGGCAAATCATTTAACCCTATTTACTTCGGATTCCTTATCTGCATAATGAGCTGAAGGAGGAAATGGCAAACTACTCCAGTTATCTTTGCCAAGAAAACCTTAAGTGGGGTCACAAGGAGTCAATGAGGTCTGAAAATGACTGAACAACAACCAGTATGAGGTAGGTTTAGGCAAATACTATTCCTGGCTTTGCTGACACCAATATTAAAGGTCCCAACTTCTGTCCATCCCCTTCAGAGAAGGGGCTGAACAGATCTCTAGAGATGAATGAAAGTAGTCTTTGGAGCAGCTATAAGACCCTTCCTCCTGATAAAGATCAATTCTAATCAGATTACTTTTGCCTTGAAACTGCTGAGATGAAAGTTGTTATTTCATAGCTTCTAAGGAAAGTTGCACTATAATAATGAAATATGCCTCCTCTGCCTAGCTATTCAAAGGCTACAGGGGGAAAAAATAGCAGTCTCTTTTAAGGGTACAACATATTTGGGAAAATTGGCCAAGGATTTCTATTCTTAGGTCTTTAAAAAGTCCCCACAACCTCATAGAAGATTAGGGAAATGTTGTAGCAAGAGAAAACACTGCAAAGGTTTGTTTCCTTTGAACCTATGAGCTAGAGGCTTTTATCCAACATCCTGTCCTTTGAATGAAGCCCACTCAGGCAGTTTTGTAACAGCAAACAATACATAGCATCAGCCTGTGGCACTGGAAGTGGGAATAAGGAATGGTTAGTGCCCCACTCCTGCCCTTCGACTTCAAAGTAGACTTGGAAGGGAGTTACTAATCCTTAGGGAGGGAATTTTAGGAAAGACCTCTCTAAGGAAGCCAGAGAAAATGCAAGGAGGAAAAAAAATCCATTTGTCATTGACTGGGGTATACTCAGTGGAGGTAAAATGAGCTAATGAGCAGCCCTATTGTAAATGACCCAATAAAATTTGAATAATAGCCTGTCAGTTATGATTCTTTACTGTTTAGCATTCTTTTTCCTTTGTGAGAATAAAACTACCTGTTCTATAACTGATTATGTTTGTACTCTGTGGGTACCTTTTTTACTTTTTTTTTTCTTTTTTTTTTAACCACCTAAACCAGAACTCCTTAGACTAGCCCAAAATAGATCTGTTCCTCAGGAATCTGAGGTGGAAGTGCAATTGAAGCATTGGGGAGCCTAGTTCCTCTATTGGGGAGACAAGCAAGTCCAGAGCAATGAACCCAGGGCAAACCACATGGGTGGGTATAGAACAGGGATTAGTGAAGGTTGCCAGCCCCTGTGGCTTCAGCTTATTTGTGCCTGGCAAGCTACTATGCTAAATTTGTATGCCCAGGACCTAGCAATTGATTAACAAATTTTTATTGAACTGAATCAAATCAAAGTGCTTTTTTGCCGAAGGGCTACCAATTTCCTCAAAATTTCCAGGGTCTCAGCAACCACAACTTCCTCTAACCGCCTGCACTTTGGAAACAATTGCCTGTGAAAGACTGAAGGGTTTCTCCCACCCTCAAGCATTTACTGGGTTCCTTTTCAAAGAGGGAGGAGTGATCATTTCTGCTGCTTTAAAGCAGGCTTCCGCAAAGAAAGGCCTTCCTTAAGATTCCCTTCCCCTAAAGACAGAGTAGTGGAAAGAGCAGAGAAGTCAAGAGAGTGAGACACAAATAAACTAGAACTTCAACAATTTGAAAATTATTTGAAAAGCACCTTGTAAGGAAGTTTAAAGACAATATATGAGAGGTTCTTCCAACAGGGAAATAGATAATGCCAGAGGATGGAGAATAAAGAGCAGAAAGAGTGAAAGGATGTTTTTAGAACTACATCTTTATATCTATCCTCAAATTGCTAAGAGAAATTCTCACTCCCAATCCAGTTTAGAAAACCTAGAACAGAGGTATGAATAAATGATATGTTCTAGAACTAAATAAAGAAGGATGTATACATCTCTCACTAGACCCTGCACTGAGGTCTGGAGGCAATCCCAAATGACATTGTCCAGAACCCAAACTGCCCATTAAAATAATGCACTATGCACTAATAATGTGTAATAATCCGCTGTGCAAGAGGACTGGGAGATTCCAAGTGGGGCCCCTATTCATAAGAATGACACCAACAGGGGCTGAAAGCCTTGGCCTGAATTCCATTTCCATACTCGGCAGACTAGTAGCATCAGCAATAGGACAGGCTCCCACAAGGCTGAAGCAAACTTTCCCTTTGGGGAGAAAGGCAACATGGTTCCTATGAAGGCAAATTAGTTTTAGTAGAGTTCTCTAAGGAGAGGATTCTAAATAGGGATGAAGAAGGTACTAATAAATTTCATTTATTTGAAATTTCAAAAAGCTTTTTATACCAGTCCCAACATTTAGAAGAATCTAAGTTGGTTTGGCATGTGGAAGGGAACTAGAGGGAAGCAGCTGTGGTGTAGTGGAAACATGGTAGGCATTGGAGCCAGGGTTCAAATCCTGGCTGCGTCATTTACTGCCCATGTGACCTTAGGCAAGCAACTTATTCTCTCTGGGCCTCAGTTTCTTTATCTATAAAATAAAGGAGTTATACTACGTATCCTCTATTGTCTATTATAGCTCCAAAGCTATGAAATCAAAGGACCAAATCTTGGCTCTGCCACCCACTTCTTACCTGTTTGACCTTGGGTAAATCACTTACTCATTTATGGCCCTCACTTTACTCATCTGTAACATTAGAAGATTTAGTTCAATGATCATAATCTCTAAGGAATCATCTAAGACCTAATTTAAGAAAAATTTTCTACTTCCTTTAAGAAGTGGAAAGAATATTAGCTAACAAATTTAAAATGTTACAAAATGACAGTTTGTCAGAGCATACCTGAGTTTGACAAAATGACTTTCAGAACTCTTAACTCAATGCAGCTTTTTTAAAAATTTAATTTCATTTTTTTCAATTAATGAAATTTATTTTCTCTCCCTCCCTACCTCATCCGAACTAAGAAACAAAAACAAAACCCTTATAGCAAATATGCATAATCAAGAAAAACAAATTCCTGCACTGGCCATGTCCAAAAAGATATTTCATTATGTACCCTGGGTCCATCATCTCTGTCAGGAGAAAGTAGGATGTTTCTTCATTGGTCCTCTGGAATCATGGTTGCTCATTGCATTGATCAGAGCTCTTCAGTCTTTTTAAAGTTGTCTTTACAATCTTGTTATTGTATAAATCATTCTCCTGGTACTATTAATTTCATTCTGCATCAATTCATGCAGATCTTTACAGACTTCTCTGAAACTATCACTTTAATTATTTCTTAAGGCACAGTAGTATTTGATGACATTCATACACCATAATTTGTTCAGTCATTCCCCCAACTGATGAGTTAATGCAGCTTCCCTGGCCCTTCTGCCAATCTCAGAACTAAGTTCTCCAATTCCCACTGTTCTGGTTTCTGTTCCCTAAATATTCTATCAAGCCTGCACCTCATAACCTCCAACTTAGCTTTCTTCTTTGGTGTATCAACTCCATTCTCACTATCTCCCTACCGTAAACCAAGGCCCATACTCTTGACAACCCTAGAGGCTTCTTCCTGATTTTGACCCTCACATTCCCAATTCCTGCACAACAGAGTCGCCCTCCATCTGCAGGTCCCTGCACCTTTGATAGCTGAAGGGGACACCTTTAATGAGTTTCTACACCAAAGACGATTTTTTAAAAAATTGAGTCACCATGAGGTTGAGGAGACTTGTTTGTCATGTTTAGGGAAGAGATCAGTACTAGGACCTGTCTTATATAAGATTTTTATACATGATCTGGAGGAGTGAGTATGCAGTGACATCTCTGAGTTTGCAGATGACTCTGAGCTCTTCTGGGTGGTGAAATGCCAAGCCAATGGGGATATGTTGTAGGAAGAATTCATAAGGATGTATGAGTAGGAAGAAGAATGACAGATGAGATTGAGTGTGGGTAAATGTACCGTACTGCATGTAGGGGAAAATAATCTGAACTGAACTATACTTACGTGATGACTGAATCAGAGTTTTCACTAATGACCCAGGAAATAGGCATAGGAGTTACTGTACAGAAAAATGAGAGCAGCTGCTCTGGTGAGACACTTGATTTTCAATTCAGTTCAGGACAACAAACACTTATTAAGCACTGACTGTTTATAAGACGTTGTTCTATGTACTTAGGATGCGAAAATATATACAACACAGACTCTACTCTCAAAGAGTTTATAATATACTTGGAGAAGTGGAGGAAGACAAACACACAAAAAAAAATACTGGGATGCAGTCTAGGAAAAAAATGCTACAAGTAATGTAAGGAACAGGAGAGAAATCACTTTCATTTAGAGGAAATCAGAGAAATGTCATGGAGGAGATTGCACCAGGATTAATCTTGAGGAAAGGAAATACCTTCATAACATGAAGACTAGAGCTATAGAGAATATTGTTCATTCCAGGCATGGAAAAACAGCATGGGCCTAGTCACTGAAAAAGGAAAGAGTTAAGATAAGAACAAGGGATGAGATAGTCCAATTTGACTAAAATGAAGAGTATGTGAAGGGAAGAAATGAGAGATTAGGCTAGACAGGTTGCTTGGAACACTCTTTTCTATTTCTGGGTCTTCCACCTTGCTAATTGCTTTGTTCATGGGTTCCATAGAGCTTCATGGACCACAAGACCCCAAATGGATAAGGAGCTATTTTTAAGATGCGTATAGACTTGTGTTTCATAATCCAGAGCCAAATACCTGCTATTCATTGAGTTGGAATAGTATGCTCACAAACTAGGTAAGAAAGAGTAAGAATAATAAATTCTTGCTAAGCAATTACTATGAGCAAAGTCCTCAACCAGACACTGTGAAAGATGTAAAGATAAAGACCCAGTTCCTGTTCCCAGAGAGCTTATAGTCTAGTAGGGAGGATAAAAGAAGAATAAGAATAAAAATACATTTATGTACACTATATGCCAGAGTACAGAGGTGTGGAACATACTCAGGCAGTATTCTCTGGTGCTGCTAGAATGAAATTAAAATGTAATCAAAATAGGCAGAGCCAAGAGGGGAGATTAGAGGCATCAATGTAGCAGAACTCTCTCAACATTCCCCTCCAAACAACTTTAAAATAATGCCTCAAGTCAAATTTTGGAGTGGCAGAACCAACAAAAGGTCAGAATGAGACATTTTTCCTGCCTAAGACTTTATGAATGGCATTTGAAAGGAGATGGACATCTCTTCACTGAAGGTATGTCCCCTAATGTCATCTTGACTAAAACAGATAATGGAAAGGGTAGGGGGCGGCAGCGGCGGCGGCGGCAGAAAAGGGCAGTCAGAATAGAGAAAGAAGAGAAGGTGACTGTCATGGAGGCCTGCAGGAGAGGTCAGAGTGGAGACCTGTCTGGAGCACACACACACAGCAGCAGCAACAGCAACAGTGACAGCAGTTTCCAGAGCTTTCAGCCCAGAGATGGTAAGGGGGTTGGGCAACTGGTCAGAAAGAGATTACAGGGGACCCCCTGCTGACACTGGGTACAGCTGGTGCTAATTGGCAACTCTATTGCCCAGGTTGCATTCTAGGGCAAAGAGGAGCATTTGTAGTCAGTCACAAGGAATCAGGGGATCTGGTCATGGTTCTAGTGCACAGAGTGCTAGTGTGCTTGCAGCTGCAGGGAAGCAGGGGCCCTTCTTGGGTAAAGACCACAATGCAGATCAGGATCATAGTGATTATACTCCTCCTCAGATCTCACCACCTTGGAAGCATGGAAAACTTGCAGACCCTCTGAACTGGCTCTGAAAACAGCAGCATGAAGAAGTCTGAAGCTTGGGACAGTGCCCCCCCCACCCCTAGGTGAGCAGTCTTTACCCACGCAGACACCCTACCTTAACCAATAGGAAATAGGAAGGGAAGGGGGTGAAAGATATGGGGGTGGAGGTATAATAATAAAAGAGAAGGTGGATTAAGGGAAGCAATGGTCAGAAGCAAAATAGACTTGAGGAGGGGTAGGATAAAAAGAGAGAGAGAAGGATAAACCAAAGAAACTAGGATGAAGGGAAATACACAGTTGGTAATCATAACTGTGAATGTAAATGGGATGAACTCACCCATAAAACAGAAGAAGATAACAGAATGGATTAGAAATCAGAATCCAAAAATATGTTATTTACAACAGACACACACAGAAAGACACACATAGAGTTAAAATAAAGGGCTAGAGCAGAACCTATTATTCTTCAGATGAAAAAAAAAAACAGGGGTAGCAATCATGATCTCAGACAAAGCAAAAGCAAAAATAGGCCTAATTAAAAGAGATAAATCAGGGAAACCATATTTTGCTAAGAGGTACCATAAACAATGAAGTAATATCAAAAAAATTTACCGCCAATTTCTCTGATAAAGGCCTCATTTCTCAAATATATGGGTAACTGAGTAGAATGTATAAAATAAGAGCCATTCCCCAATTGATAAATGGTCAAAGGATATGAACAGGCAGTTTTCAGAAGAAGTCAAAGCTATCTCTAGTCATATGGGGAAAAATGCTCTAAACCACTATTGATTAGAGAAAAGCAAATTAAAACAAAATAAAAAGCAAATTCTCTGAGGTACCACCTTACACATATCAGAAATGACAAATGCTAGAAGGGATGAGAGAAAACAGGTACACTAATAAACTATTGGTGGAGTTGTGAATTGGTCCAGCCATTCTGGAGAACAATTTGTACTATAAAACTGTGCATACACTTTGATCCAGCAATACCACTACTAGATCTGTACCCCAAAGAGATAAAAGAAGAAGGAAAAGGACCTATATGTACAAAAATATTTATATCAGCTCTTTTTGTGGTAGCAAAAGAATTAGAAATTGAGGGGATGTTCATTCATTGGGAAATGACTGGACAAGTTGCAGCATACAATTGTGATGGAGTATTATTAGGCTAGGTGGTACAGTGGATAGAGTACTGGGCCTGGAGACAAGAGTATCTGAGTTCAAATCCAGCCTTAGACACTTACTAACTTTGACTCTGCGCAAAGTCACTTAACCCCTATTTGCCTCAGTTCCTCATCTGTAAAATGGGGACACACCAGAGAAGGAAATAACAAACCACTCCCACATCTTTCAAAGAAAACCTCATGGACAATGTCCATGGAGTCACATAGAGTCAGACACAACTGAACGACTGAACAACAACTATTGTGCTATAGGAAATGATAGGGGTGGGGGGAGGGTTCAGAAAAACATGGCAATACCTATACGAACTGATACAAAGTGAATTGAGAAGAATCAGAAAGTCATTGTGCACAGTAACAGCAATATTGTAATGATGATCAACTGGGAACAAACAACTTGGCTACTGTAATCAATACAATGATCCCAGACAATTCTCACAGACTTGTGATGAATTCTCACAGACTTGTGATGAAAGCATGCTATCCACTCCCAAAGAGAGAATTGATGAATTCTGAGTGCAAAGTAATTTTCTCACTTTCTTTTGCAATATGGCTAATATGGAAATATAAATATGTATTGCATGAAAAAATGTAATCAGAAAATATTTAACAAAATAAAATACAATAGAATATATATAATGCTAACTTGTAGTTTTATCACTATGTGGCTGGCATGTAGTGGTTCCATTTCTATTTGAATTTGACACCACTGGCCTAGCAGATAAAGAGCCACTTCTGGAGTCAAGAAGATCAAAGTTCAAGTCTTGCCCCTAAACATATTGGCTGAGAAACTATGGGCTAGTCACTTAATTTCCTAGTGCCCTCATGCAATTCTCTACCATTGTAAATTACAGAAAAGTTCCCATGGTGGAGATTATTTTCACACCAAGAATTCACCACAGACAGATACAATCTCAGGTCTAGACCAAGAGTGTTTTAATGTTTTCAAAGTGTTTTCCTCATAACCACCCTGCAAATGAGATATTCACCATTATATTCTCCATTAAACCAACAAGGAAAATGAGGTTCATAGAGATTTACTGATTTGCCTATGGCCATATATCTAGGAAGTGACAGAGCCACGATTCAAATTTACATTTCCTGACTCAACTCTTTCGATTACATAGTGCTAACTTTAATAGAAAGTAGAATGAAATCAGTTACATAAGAGTGGCAGAGCCAACGTCCTATGAAGGTTCAAAAATTATCTCCAGCTGGTAGAATCAAGGAATACTTCACAGTGTTCATTATTTTTTTAAATTTAGGGATCATACCTTATTTTTTCCAAATCTAACACTCTTCACATAGTAAGGATTCAGCAAATGTTGAATACCAAGGGAAAAAAAGTGACTGAGCTTTCAAAGATAGATAGGACTTTGTGAAAGGCAGAGATAAAACCCTGTGTAAAGACAAGGAAGGGGTGGAAAGGGGGGTGGAGGAAGCACAGTGCCCATGTGGGGAATGGTGAGTAATCCAGTTTGACTAATACAAGGAGTGCATGAATAGTTAGAGTGAGAGATAAGGCTGAATGGGTAGGTTGGGGCTAGGTTGTAAGGAATTTGTAATACCAATCTAAGAAGCCTGGAATTTATCCTGCTGGTACTGAAACCTGTTCCATAAAGAAGCAATACGATCAGAGAAAGATAGGTGGCACAGGGAAAGCTAGATGGTCCAGTGGATAGAGTACTGAATCTGGAATCAGGAAGACATGAGTTCAAATCCAGCCTCAGACACTTACTAGCTGTGTGACCCTGGGCAAATCACTTAAGCCTGTTTGCCTCAGTTTCCTCATCTGTAAAATGAGCTGAAGAAGAAAATGGCAAACTACTTGTGCATCTTTGTCAAAACAAAAAGCAAAAACAAACACAACTAAACAAGAACACCACAACAGTTCAAGTGGAAAGTGAAGAGGGCCTGGACAAGAGTAGTGGAAATGGAAAGAAGGGAATAGATTTGAGAGCTAAAGTACCTGACAAATGATTCAATGTTAGGGGCAAGAGAAAAGGAAGAGTTAAAGATAACTCCAGTATTTCAAGCCTAGGTGACTAGGAGAATGCTGCTATCTTTCTTATATAACTGACTGCATTCTACTTTCTATTAAAGTTAGTGCTATGCAATGAAAATGGAAAGAGTTGAATGCATTTGAAAGTATTCAAGGCTGCTGGAATTAATTTCAAGAAGATATGAAGCCAATGATAAACAGCATCTCATTTCATATTCCACAAACCTGCCTCTGTTTGGCACATCACACACCCTTTCTTCCAATCCTCTCCCACCCATGCTGAATGTTTGTATTAATGCTGCTCATCTGCTTGCACTAATGCTATGTAAAACCTTGTTTCTCTTCCTAAAGATTTGTCCATCTGATTACATAGTCCTTTGAACAAAGGAGCAGAGGACTGAATAAACCTACCTTATAGGGCTGTAATCAGGTCAACAAGGCCCATGGGCTGGGATTTGAGATTTCTCCTCTGTATCATTGAAAAAAACATTGGCTCATTGGAAAAAAAAAAGGCTCATATAACTGTTCCTATTTGAACCAACAAGCATTTAATAAGTGCCTACTATGTGCCAGGCAATGGGGCTACAAAGACAAAAATTAAACCATCCCTGATGACATCATAATTATGGTCATCATCATTAGCACTTATAGAACACTTTAAGTCTGATGAAGTGCTTTGCAAATATCTCATCACTATTGACAGAAATCAGAAAGTCAAGATGAAGAATTGGGAAGGGGAGAGGAAGATAAATAAATAAATGTTTGGACATGCTGGTTTGGAGTTGCTTGAAACATTAAGGTAAAGTGATTCAGTGAGCATTTGGAAGTGTGGATCTAGAATTTCAGGGAGAGGTTAAGGCCAAAGACGGGGGAGACATTTATATAAATAAGATAATTGAAGTCATGAGAGTGACATCTCTGAGGGAGAAAGTGGAAAAAGATCAGAAGTCTAAAAACAGAACTTTGGGAGTGTCAAAGTCTACAGAATGGGAGGATTGAGAAAAAGGTGGAGAAGAGCCAGACTTGGGCAAAAAACTACAAAAGCCAAAGGAGGAGAGAGATTAAAGCAGGGGTGTTCCTATTCAGTATTGAATAGTGCATCATTCAAAGAGGATAAGACCTAAGGAAAAGCCACTGATCTCATGACTTGGTCATTCCTGTTGACTCCTGAAAAAACAGTTTCATTAAAGTGAAAGCTAATTCAGAAAGCCAACTTTATTTAATGGGAAAAGCATAGGGGAAAAATAAATAGTATGAACTTGGAGTCAAAAGACTGAGGTTCATGTTCCAGTTTTACCACAGTGGTAAATCCCTTTATCTCTGCATGTCTTTGAAAGATTTTTCCTAGCGGGCAAATGTAGATAATATTTGTACTAGCTACCTTTCAAAGTTATCATTGTGAGTGAAGTGAAGTCATTATTATAGAATACACATAGAAAACACCTTGTACTTATATTTATTTATATTTATATATGTATATGTATTTTTGCTGTTATTGAGTCGTTTCAACTCTTCAGGTCCTGAATTGAGGTTTTCTTAGCAAAGATACTGGAGTGGTTTGCCATTTCCTTCTTTAGCTTATTTTATAGATGAGGAAACTGAAGCAAATAGGGTCTAGTGATTTGCTCAGGGTCACATAGCTAGTAAGTATCTGGGGTCACACTTCAATTCAGGTCTTCCTGACTCTGGGCCTGGTACTCTGTCTACCACACTACCTAGCTGTTGTCTATCTATGTGTACACATATACAATGTGTACAATAGAATATAATAAGCTCTTTGATGGACAGCTAGCTTGATGGACTAGCTCCTTGGGAGTAGCTAGGGAGTGAAGTCTCAGGACCCCTGGAGTCAGGAAGACCCTATGTTCAAATCCAGCCTCAAACACTTACTAGCTGTGTGACCCTGAGTAAGTCACTTAACCATTGTCTGCCTCAGTTTCTTCATCTGTAAAATGGGGAATTATAGTAGCAATTACCTTGAAGGGATGTTGGGATGATAAAAATGAGATATTTGCAAAGGACTTTATCAGCCTTACAATACTCTATAGATGCTAATAATGATGATGACCATGGTTATGATGTCGTCAGGGACTGTTTCATTTTTGTTTTTTGTAGCCCCGTTGTCTGGCACATAGTAGGCACTTATTAAATGCTTGTGGGTTCAAATACAAAGATATGAGAGTTTTTTTTCCAATCTGCATGGTACAGAGGAGAAATCTCAAATCCCAGCCTATGGGCCATGCTGACCTGATTACAGCCCTATAAGGTACGTTTATGCAGTCCTCTGCTCTTTTGTTCAAAGGACTGTGTAATCAGATGGACAAATCTTTGGGAAAAGAAACAAGGGTTTACATTGCATTAGTGCAAGCAGATGAGCAGCATCAATACAAACATTCAGTATGGGTGGGAGAGGATTGGAAGAAAGGGTGTGTGATGTGCCAAACAGAGGCAGGTTTGTGGAATATGAAATGAGATGCTGCTTATCATTGGCGTCATATCTTTTTAAAATTAATTCCAGGGTCTTGAATGCTTTCTAATATAGTCCATATGGGATGCAGTCTCAAGGTAAGCAGTTCTTTATTTGTGTTATTATGTAACAAGGATGTGCCAGAGGCTAGAATAGGAGGCTCAGAGAAAATGGATTTTGCCATTTCTTTAAGAGGCTAACAGGAGCCTTCAGGTTTAAAAGAAAATTTTAATGAAACGTCGTTCTTCTGCCCCGGAATTCCTCTTGTGACCAGATTGCCAACTTCATCTTGTGATGGCTATATAGGACGCCAATCCATGGAATGAATCTCTCAAAAAGATACAGTTCTTTTAGGGTAGGAGACTTCTAAGCCAAAAACTTTACAATCTGATCCAAAAAATGTTTACTGAGTGTCTACTTTGTGAAAAGCTCTAACCCTCCGGGAGCTCACAGTAGACTTGGGGAGGAGGGTAAGTCAGGTAAACAAATAACCCTAGCAAAAGTTAGGTGATCAGTACTTTGGAGAGATCAAACAGAGTGACCCAAGAGATCCAACAAGGGAAAGAGATCTCTCCTCGCTAAAGGGATCAGGGAAAACTGCTTAAAGGTGGTAGTGGCTAAGCTGGGTCTGGGCTGGGAAGGAAAGGAAGGCTGTTGGTAGAGGAGGCTGTGGCTATGAGGGGAAGAAATGTAAATCACAAAAAAGAAGAATGGCATGCCCAAAAGCACACAGTTGGAAAGGGTAGGGTGAGATCTGGGAAGAGTGGGGACATTCCAATTTAAATTGAGTGTTGAATGCATGAAGGAGAATACTGTGAAATAAGGCTGAATAGTTGTGTTGAAGCCAGATTATGGAGGGCCTTGAAAGCTAACAAGTGTCTTATTTGGTGAGCAAAAGGGAGCCATTGAAAGTTTTCAAGGTGTTAGCAACAGAACAAAACAGCAAGACAATTGAAAGAAAGGATATTGGGCTTTTATTGCTATTCTGACCGCCATCTCTAAGGGATGGGGGGGGGGGGTGGGGGGGGGGGGTTGTTCCAGATTAGAGTCAGAGGACCTCAGTTCAGCTCCTAACTACCACTTCTTAGCTGTATAACCTTGGGGGAGTCACTTAACCCTTCTGTGTCTCAGTTTCTTCATCTGTCAAATAAAGAAATTGTACTAGAAACCTCTAAGGTTGCTTCCAGCTATGATACTTCTAATAGATTTCTTGTTTTCTATTAACTTGGTACCAAATGTGACTTTTTCCTTGGAGCTAAATCCTTCATAGTCAACAGGACAGAGGAGAGAGCTGGCTTAATGACAGTTCATGAGGGAAAAGACTTGGGGGTTGTGTACTAACTGCAAGCTCAAAGTGAGTCAGTAGTATTACGTGACTGCCAAGAAAGCTAGTGCAGTCTTGGGCTGCATAAATAAAAGCACAGTGTTCAGAACTGGGTAGGTCCCACTGTACTCTGCCTGGTTAGATCGTATCTAGATATTGTGTTCAGTTTTGGATGCAACATTTTTATAAGGACATCAACACTCTGAATCATGTTCGTAGGAGGATAACCAAGAAAGGGAGGGGACGAAAAACTTTGCTGCTTGATCTATATAAGGAACTGAAGATGGTTCCCTTGAGAAAGAGAAACTATGAGGAGACACGATTGCTGTCTTCAGTGCCGAAATGTGGAAGACAAATTAGACTCATTCTGGTTGCTCCTAGACAGCTAAGATCAATAGATTTGCCATGGAAAAGAGAGAAAGAAATTTGACCTTAATGTGAGAATTTGCTAACCTAGATCACTCCAACAATGGCAATGGCTACCTCGGGAGACAGTGAGAGCTCCCCTATCTTGGAAGGTCTTCAAGCAGAGACATTGAATGACCATTTGTCAAAGAACCTGAAGACAGGATTTCTGCTTTTGGTCATGCTGCTATCCCAATGTGATATAAGCTCCTGGGCTCATAGATTGACTGCTAAAGCTAAGACAGACTTTACCAACCATCTAGGTGAATCCACTCATTTTACAGGTAAGGAAATAGAAGCCCAGGAAAGCAAGAGGCAGTGTGGTAACATGGCTGGCATTTGAACTGGCCCTTCTCTATGTCCAGAATATGCCCTCCCTCCTAATCTCTGCCTGTTAGGGTCCTTCTCTTCCTTTTTAGATTCCACTCAGGCACCATGTTCTGCATGAAGCCCCAACTTTTAGTGTCCTCCCTCCCAAACTACCTTCTATTAATTACTTTAAAACCTATATGGATACAAACTGCTATTATTATTATTAGCAAGTGGTACAGTTCAATCCCATATCTTCTGATTCTAAGTCTAATGTTCTCAATACACAAAAACGTCATTCAATACAATGCAATATAGCACTTTCTATATGCAAAGCACTATGGTAAGCACTGGGGATACAAAGAGAAAAATAAGATGGTCCTTGCTCTGAAGGAGCTCACATTCTAATTGAGTGAGGCAGGGAGTACGTGGCCCAGAGAATATATGTGAAGTTTTGGTATCAAGTCAAATGGAAAGGTCCCATGGTCCGGAAGGTACAAAAACAAATCATGTGGTACTACCTCTTCATTAATGTCCTTTTAACACTGATAATTCTATCCATTTTGTGATGTTGAACCATTTGCCACTAGTCTGGAAGCATTGCTCTTCTAAAGGCTTTTGGGTCCAGGTTCATGAGCTCTCTCCATCAGGGTCTAAGGGGAAGCAGTGGTCACAGTGGATTTGATCTGCCTGGTACATGTGACCACTACTTTTCTTTCCCTCAGGGTGCCTTGCTGATTCACTTAGACAGACTCATAGGTATGAATGGCAGTTGGTAGGCAGTTGGTGGAGATGGCTGACTCCTTCTCCATAGGAATTACTTCTCCAGACGATTGCTGTAAGGGCTGAGCTGGAAACAGGACTGATGATATGGTGAGTGCTGCCACTCTCAAGATTCCTGCGCCCATCTACCTGTTGGTGAGTTGGTCAGCAGTTGCTGCTGGAAGTGATGTCAGAGGTGGCCCCTTTTCCACAATGATTTCTCCCCTCAGTGATGGTGGCAAAAGTTGGGCTAGAAGCAGATCGTTACTTGGAGGACATTACTATTCCCAAGGTTATTGGGTTTAGGCTTGTAGGCTGTCTCCATCAGGGTCCAAGGGGAGATGATGGTCAAAGTAGTTGAGATGGTGGTTTACCTTGCCTGGCACATGCTGCCTCCCATCTCTCTTCTCAGGGTGCCTTGCTGTTTATTTTTTGCTCATTACCTATGCCAATTAATTTGGCTTTGAGAATTCAATAATATTCCCCCTTGAGAGTTTAGAAGAATGATTAATATTAACATGTGGAAAAATCTGCCAAGAGAAAACACAGGGTTAACACTAACGCCACTCAAGGAGAATAAACTCCCTAGAAATGATTCCTTTGGGAGAGGAGAGTCAGAAGAGGGGAAGAAAGGGAAAGCAAAGTCTCATTTGCTTATCTTTGGGACTGAGGAGGGAATTAATTCTAAGCAATAGCGTAAAGGATGATTTGTGAACTAGCATACCGTTATTTGATCATTTCCAAAGGAAAATGGAAAAAGCATGGATGGACATACATAGGTTGAAACATATTACTAGCAGTGATTTGCACAGGAGAAATAGTCTAAAAAATATACCTTCAGCCACATGTATAAACAGAAAAGGAATAATAAATGCTAGGGCCATGGATGGCCCAAATGTTGCACATATGTGCATAAAATGTTAGAGAAATCAAGAGGAATCTCTTCACTATGTTTGGGGGCAGGGTGTCCTCTAAAGAGAAGTTACTGAAAGTTATTGAAAGACATATAAATAAAATTAGACAAGACAATATTGTTCCTTTATATTCTTTACTGGTGTTTAGAGTATCCACACCAATAAAATTCCTTCATTCTTTTTTCTTCATCCTTTTCTGTCACACACACACACACACACACACACACACATGTGACCTCAGCTTACTCAATTTGATTCAACAATCTTATCTTGAGCGTCTACTATGTATAAATGGACTGGGGTCAGGGGTGCAGACAATACTAAGACACAGCTGGAGGCATCAAAGAGTCTGTGTTAGCTCTTTTGCACCTAAAGGAGTATCCCCTATGCCGATGGTATAATAAACCTCAAAAGCAACTGACAGAATAGGATATTAATTGGACTACAAAATTATAAAAACATCTTGGCTATGTGAGTGTTACATATTACATTATTAAAACATTTATTTATTGAGGGGCAGCTAGGTGGCACAGTGGATAGAGCACTGGCCCTGGAATCAGGAGGACCTGAGTTCAAATCCAGAATCAGACACATAATGTTCACTAGCTGTGTGACCCTGGCAAGTCACTTAATCCCAATTGCCTCACAAAAAAACCCAAAAACATTTATTTATTGAAATGTTTGGTCAGAGTAAGGTGACTTTGTCCCCACAGATACTAGCTAACTTTACAGTGAACTTTCCTGTAGGTTTCCCTTATAAGAAAGTTTATTTTCAACCTTGCTCTCCCTCTTATCCTTTCTTGTAAATGTATGCTATCAGTAAAAAGTGAAAGGCATCATGATGTAACAGATCAGATAGCTGGTCTTAGAATTATGTTCAATCACTGCCTCTTCTCCGTACCTGTTGTGTGACCCCGGGCAATTCATTTAATTTGTTAGGTCCCCAGGCAAATCTATGACTATGTGGGTGAAGGGAGTTTTCACACCAAGGGGCAACCCACACAAATGAAATCACTGGTCCAGTCTGAGGAAAACTAAATAAAAATGTTTTTTAAAGTGTGGTTGAGTAGAAATGTTGATAGCTAAACATCAATTTAGCTCCATTATTAGAATGACAGTTTCCACATGTATAAAATGGGGATAATAATCATTACACTCCCTAGCTCATAGTTATTGTGATTATCAAACAACATACTTTATGGAAAGCACTTTTAAAATGTAAAGTTTTACGTAAAATGCAACTCATTATTAGTTTATGTAAAGAACAGTGGTTAAGGAGCCTGAAATAAATATATCTGATGCCTAAAGGAAGATTCCTGGTGGCTCTGAATTCTTGCACACCAGTATCAGACTGTACTCTGTTTTCTCTTCTCTGGGAGCCAAGCTAGCTAACTGCAAAGACGTTCATTGTATGAAAATGACAAATAAAACACTCCATCTCCTAACTCAGGAAATTTTTACAGATGATACCTTATGTCTGGGATTCTCTCCCTCTTTGTCTCCATCTCCTAGCCTGGCTTCCTTCAAATCTCACCTGAATTTTGAGACTCAGTCTTTCCCAATGATCCTGAATCTTGGTGCTTTCCCTTTGTTGATTAGCTTTTGGGTCCAGAGTCATGAGCTCTCTTCATCAGAATCTGAGGGGAAACAGTGGTCACAGTGGATTTGACCTGCCTGGAGCACATGGCCACTACTTTTCTTTCCCTGAGAGTACCTTGCTGATTCACTTAGACAGACTCATATGTATGACTGTCTCTATCTTATTTGTACTTACTTGTTTACATGTTGTCTCCTCCATCAAACTGTTTGCTCTTTGAGAAGAGGGATTATTTTTGCCTTTCTTTGTATCCCTGGTACTCTGCACAATGCCTGGCATGGTAGGCACTTAATGAATGCTTATTGATTCACTGTCTAACAGGCTAAAGGTGGGAAAGAAGTTGCTAACATGTTTTGTCCACAAAAACCAATGAAGACCATCTATCCATCCACTAAGGCATGGAGAGGTCGAAAATTCTGTTGGCAGAAGGAGTACTCAAACCAATTAAATTACATGTGTTATGGATAACTGAAATACATTTTAAAAGTGCCAGTTGGATTCCGACTCAAAGGAGGAATGTTAATTGGCGGCTAGGCGGCACAGTGGATAGAGCACTGAGCTTGGAATCAGAAAGTCTCATCTTCTTGAATCCAAATTTGGCCCCAGACACTGAACTAGCTGTGTGACTCTGGGCAAGTCACTTAACCAGGTTTGCTTCAGTTTCTCATCTGTAAAATGAACTAGAGAAGGAAATGGCAAACCACTTCAGTAAAGAAAACCCCAAAACAGGGTCATGAAGAGTCGGACACAACTGAAACAACTCAACAACAACAACAGCAAGCATTAGTCCTAGTTTTGACGCTTACCAGCTATGTGCCCTTAGATAGGTCATTTTCCCTCTTTGATCCTCAGGTTCCTTATCTGTCAAAATGAAGGGGTTAGTCTAGACAATTTAAAAATTTTTTTAACAAAAAATGTTTCCTTTGGCAAAAAGAGTTTACTCAGCAGTTACATGGAAAAGATGCTCAATTAAGATACAACACTAGTCCAGTTGGGTGTCACTCCTCTCACCTCTGTATTTGCTATGGGCATGAGGTCAGAAGAGTGTGCTGACTTTCATGGCAATGATAAGTCCATCAAACCATAAAAGCCCCAGCCCTGTCTCTACTGTACCACCTAGTTGCCTAGATGCTGTTAATGCATACTTAACCAAGGCCCAGAACTGAATAAAAAGAGAAAAGCATGCTGGATTGCATTTGGAAAATTACACAGTTTTTAAACAATACCCAAGATTCTCTCTGCAAGAAGAGCCCATCTTTTTAATATTTTTATTCTTCTGGTAATGTATATTAGTGATATATGGTATACCACAACCTGTGAAGTGCTGAAGATGAGAATCACCCAAAGGACAACAGAGAAGCACCCGAATAGTTATGAGTTGGCTACAAGATGGTACAAACCAGGAATTGTATAGGAACAACATTTTGGCTGACATCAGGAAAATGTATAGCCAGAAGGAAAAAAAAAGATAAGCTGGAATTTAGTGAGAGTAAGGTGTAGATGATGGATAGACTGAGTGCTCTATTGCTATTCATACAATGTCAATAAATCTGGAGGAAGGCCCCTGATATTTTGAGTGTATCCTCCTATGTTGGGTTTGGGGAAAATAAATATGGACAAGAGTAGCACAAGATGGGCAGGCATGAATGAGTTACAATCTGTATCATTGCAGGGGGAGCCCACTTTAATAAGCTCACAGCTCCATGGAAGAACCAAAATAATCAGATGTCTCACCAAAGCCAGCATTCACTGTCTTTTTATATATTAAACAAAATTCAGTAGCAAAGCAAAACAGCGTATCTTTGTAAACATACTTTGCTTAGCTCTTCATTGACAAAATTTGCTGATGGCCAGTTGCTTAAGGGAAGATTTCAAGAAGCTAATGTTTGATTCCTTTGACGATTGCAAATCTAAGTTTTTGAGATCCACAAGTTGTTTGCACAAGAGAGTCAGCTTTCCTAGGGTCCATCTTAAGAACAATTTTGAACAATCTGGCTTGTAACCTTCTGCCCTGGTCCCTTAATTTATCAAAATAAAAGCAGTGAGAACCAGAGTCTAACCAGAGTCTTTCCTCTTGGTCACTGCTGGTGAACCACACAAGTTTTTATCCAACATGGAAGGAGTACTTACTCTCATTGCCTTAGCTAATATTGTCCATTCTAAGCCTATAGTGTTCAATCACAGACAAGGATGGTAGAATTCCTCTGGCCTCTGTCTTTCTTGAGCAAGTTACTCATCATCAGTGTTGGCTACATACCACATGAACAGAAAATGACATTGGCCTGAAGCTATTCTCTAATCTCTTTTGTTTTCTTTTTTAAAATTGATTCCTCTTGTTTTTCCATCATCATTCAATTGTATGACTTTGGAAGAGTCTTTTCTTCAGTCTGTGCCACACTTGGTCCATCAAGGTTTGAGAAGAACCTTATCTGCACCTCAACTTCCCCATCCATACATGAAAACATTGGATTAGAGAATATCTTAAAGTTTCCTCCAACTCAAAAATTTCAAGATTGTATGATTCCATATCTCTGGGTCCAAGTATGAGGAAAGAGGACTAGGAAACTTCCCAGTGCTGGAGGTGCAAGTCAAATTGTAAAAAGGTCTTCACAGTTATTTCCAGGGCTTTTTGGTATGTTATCACGATATGACTGTGTTCCTTCACTTTTTACCACATTCACAGCCCTAGAGAACATTTAAAAGACTACATCCAAGATCACACAAGAAAATGGCAGAGCTAGTATTCAAACTGAGTTGTTATTTTTATTATTGTTTGTCCTTCGTTTTTGAAAAAGACCATAACATCAGGAAGGCAATGTCATGACTTACAAGTGAATTGGATTTAAGGCAGGGCTGTGCAAAGTCACTAGCCTCATTCTCTCCTCCAAAGCCATTTGGAGTCCAGTGGCAAGATATAGATCAGAACAACTGGAGATGCCCATTCTACCTGCGCCATGCAGTAGGAGACCTTGGACTTTTTAAGCTAAGGTCTTTCCCAGGTCTCAGTTTGTCTGAATCAATGTCCATTCAGTGATTAAGATTAGGTAAAAAATAAGGCAAAGAATGACCTTTTTTAGCTAGTAAAAAAAAAATCGGTCTGGGAGGGGATGACTCTCAGGGTTTCTTGCCAAACAGAAACAATTGCTATTTACATTGACTCTGAGTCATCAGAAACCAATCAATGACCAAGTAAGGCTTGGGCTGGACCTATTGTTGGCCCATTAATGAGAGCCAGAGTGATTTGAGTTTAAGGCATGGTCCTTAAAAAAGAAAGGGGTGAGAGAGGATTATACTAGAAGAAGGAGAAAGGGAGAGGTAGAATGGGGTAAATTATCTCACAAAAGAAAACAGAAAAGAAAAGACTCTTACAGTGGAGGGGAAACAGGGGAAGGTGAGAGGGAAAGAGTGAATCTCATTCTCATAGGATTTGACTTAAGGAGAGAATAACATACACACTCAATTGGGTATGGAAATCTGTCTTACCCTACAGGAAAATGGGGGGGAAGGGGACAAAAGAGTAGGGGGATGATAGAGAGGAGGGCAGATTGGGAAAGGGGGTAACCAGAAGCAAATACTTCTGAGGAGGAACAGAGTCAAAAGAAAGAATAGAATAAATGGTGGGGGCAGGATAAGATTAAGGGAAATAGAGTTAGTTTTTCACAGCATGTCTACTATGGAAGTGTTCTGCATAACTGCACATATATAACCTATATTGAGTTGCTTGCCTTTTCAATAAGGGTGGGTGGGGAGGGAGGAAGGGAGAAAATTTGGAGCCCAAAGTTTTAAAAACACATGTTTAAAAAAAATGTTTTCACATGCAACTGGGAAATAAGAAATACAGGAAATGGGGTGCAGAAATCTATCGTGCCCTACAGGAAAATAGAAGGGGAAGGGGATAAGAAAAGGGGGGGAGAGATAGCAGGGAAAGCAGACAAGGGGAAAGAGTAATCAGAATGCATGTCATCTTGGGGTGGGGGGAGGGACAAGATGGGGTGAAAATTTGGAACTCAAAATCTTGTGGAAGTAAATGTTGAAAATTAAAAATAAAAATAAATTTATTTACTAAAATTTATTTAGTAAAGTTATTTACTAAAAAAAAAAAAAGAAAAGAAATCTAGCTCATAAACCCCAAGATATCTTGTGAGGTTTCAGCAATCAAAATGTATATTCCTTTGGACAGAGTACCTACAGGTAACAGTATGATTCCCTGGGTGGAAAGAGGAAGAGTAGGGAAGGAAGGAAGGAAGGAAAGAAGGAAGGAAGGAAAGAAAGAAGGAAGGAAGGAAGGAAGGAAGGAAGGAAGGAAGGACGGACAGACAGACAATATCTAAGACTCCTTTTAACTCTGAGGTTTATGACCCTAGGTGGAGTAACTTGCCCTTTGTCACATATCCAATAGGTGTCAAAACCAAAACTTGAACCCAACTCTACTGACTTCTAACACATCTGTTATTTTTACTATAATCAGGTCCCCATTTGGGGATCCTTTAGGGAAATAAAAATACTTCCCATTCAGTTGCACAGGCTACCTGAGCAGTCCAAGCTTGATTTTCCATTGACCTAGTTCTTCCCTTTGCACCTTAAACGTTATTATGGTTATCAAAAGTTAACATAGGGTTTTCATGGAACATAGCGCTAGAACAAACCTCAGAGATCATCTAGCCCAATTCTTCCCATTTTTAAAGATTGAGAAACTGAGTCCCAAAGACAGAAAATGACTTGCCTAAGGTCACATAGCTAGACAGTAGCAAAGTTGGTTTTCAAACCTGGGTCCCTTAACTCGAAATTCAACATGATCCTCCCGCTACACCAGGTTGCCTCATCATTTACACACCTAATTCCAGTGCATGATGCATATAGATCTTGAACAGTACCGTCTTCTACACCACATTGTCACCGACTCCCATGAATAGTACCATCCCCAGTCCCCAACACCTCAACGGCTAACAAGAGGAGGATATCCAAGATTAAAAATCACAGGCTTTTGTATCCAGCAGCTGCATCACACTGCCTGAGCCTAAGTGGTTTCTCATTTGCACTTCTCCTTGTCACCACACACTTAGGTATAGACCAGTTTAAGCCAAAAGACACTAGCCCCCTTGCCCTTAAATACTGATGTGATTCCCTTAAATACTTAAATACTCATGTGAAAGTTCCAACAACTTTATCCTCCACTCAATTCATCTGTTTCCTTAAGTCCCAGTGACATAAGACTATCCCAGGGGAAGCTAACCCACTCAACTCAGCTCTGCTTGTACTGTCTTTTACCCTCAGGCTCCACAGCACTTCATTTTCCCCTATTCTTTGAGGCAGCTATGTGGGAAAGTGGATAGAATGCCAGGCCTGGACTCAGGAAGACTTATCTTCCTGAGTTCAAATTTGGCCTCATATATTTACTAGCTGTGCGACCCTGGGTAAGTAGTTTAACTGTTTACCTCAGTTTCTCATCTGTAAAATGAGGTGGAGAAGGAAATGGCAAACCACTCCAGTATCTTGCTAAGAAAACCCCAAATGGGGTCACAAAGAATCAGATACAACTGAAAAACAACTAAAATACTACCAACTTTTGAGCTACTTCAGTACTGCCTTCTTCACCACCCTATGTTCCTATACCCCTTTGAATTTCTACTTTGGCTGCCAAGCTATTTCCTAATCACCGTTTCCATCCATTTGCTCCTGCTCCCAAGCTTCAGACTACTGTTGGAGAAAGATGACCTGGCCCGCTATGAATCCATGCCGTCCACCGACAACTGCTTCTCAACAATCCTATCATCAGTCCAGCTTTTATAAATTCCCGGAAGCACTACTCTAAGCAGCTTTTCTAAACCTTTTCTTTCCTTGAGCCCTTAATCCTGCCCCATTATTACTCTTAGCAGATGAATTTGCCTCCTCCTTTAATCCAGTATGAGCCCCTAATCTACTCTCCTCTTCACCTCAATGTATTTCTTTCTCTCCCTCTGCCTCTGTCTCTGCCTGTTATATCTTCATTTTTCCTGAAGCCAGAAGAATAGATGTCCGTTGTCCTTTCAAACAACTGACCCTCTGCGTTTGTGCCTCAGATTCGTTTCTTTAGGAATTCTGAAGGAAATTACCCATCTAATGCCACTGAAACTCTGAGCTAGATTCTCTGCTCTTCAGGTTTCAGGGATTCAAAAAGAATCCCTTTTTCAGCTAGGGTAGGGGCAGGGAGAGAGAGGATTGTAATTCTCTATGATCCCTAGTCGGAGAGGCAGCCTATGGACACTATGTCCTGACCATGCCCAATGTGTACACAGAGAAGGAAACCTTGGATGAAACCTTGGATGTAAAGTCTCTAGACTTCCTGCCTAATCTTGAGTGAAGGCCTAGCAAGATGATCGTCATTGTTGTTTGCTTATCGTTGTAAGCCTAACCTTCCAGAAGCTGTTTATTTCCTTCTAGGCACAATACCTGTAACTGTAGTAGTTTCTGCCAAATGATGTTTGGATTTATTGCTTCATAGACCAACCAACCAGCCTTTTCCCAGGAGTAGATAATGGAACGAAATCAATTATATAACATGAGGTCCAATCATTTTTGCTTTTTTTAAAGTCATCATCATCATCATCACTTTTACATTTCTATAGACCATTTTAATTTTTCCATCCATTATCTCATTTCATCTTTGCAAAAAACCTGTTCAGTCAGCAGGACAATACTATTATGCCCATTTAACAGATGAAGTATATGAAGCTCAGAAAGGTCATGTAAATTGTGTAAGATCACACAGCAAGCAAAGTGGTCAAGCTGAAACTAACTGAGGTATTCTGACTGCTCGTACAGTATTCTTTCCATTACACTGTCAAAATCAGACGTTAATGAGAAAAGAAACAAGCATTTAATAAGCTCCTACTATGTGGCAGGCACTGTGCTAAGCACTTTACAAATATTATCTCATTTGATCCTCAAAACAACCCCTAGCAGGTAAGTATAATTAAGATTCCCATTTCACAGAGCAATCAATCAATTAATCATTTAACAGTCCCTGCCCTTATGGAGCTCACAATCTAATGTGGGAGACAATGTGTAAACAAATACATCCAACCCATATAAGGGATAAATAGGTAATAATTAACAAAGGGAAGGCAATAGAATTAAGGGAGATTGGGAATGGCTTCCTGTAGACAGTGGAATTTTTGTTGGGACTTAAAAGAAGCCAGAGAACATAGTAGACAGAGTTGAGGAGGGAAAACCGTTGAGGCATGGGGGACAGTCAGATAATTGAGACAGACAGAGGTTAAGTGACTCACATAAGTATTTAAGTAAATATTATATATATTGAGTGTATAAATATATTGAGTAAATATTATAGTAAATAAGTATTTGAGGCTTGAGTTGAACTTGTCTTTTTTTTTTTAAGGCAATTGGGGTTAAGTGACTTGTCCAGGGTCACACAGCTAGTAAGTGTCTGAGGCCATATTTGAACTCAGGTCTTCCTGACTCCAGGCCAGTGCTCTATCCACTGCATCACCTATTTTTCTCTAGTGAGCTATTAAAATAACAGCAAAAATAGTTAATGAATAAGTTACAGAGTCTGACATGTCACTGGTAATTCCTGTGGCATTGCGATAGTATTAGACCCTATACCCAGAACTCCTTAAAATATATGCACTTGTAACATGCATGGTCTGCCCTTTTAATGTGAGAATACTTACTGTCTTGATAGAAGGTGGCATCTATTCAATGCCCCTCTGATTCTTGGAGTTCATCAAGCAATTTTTGATCCCTTTAGGTACTTGGTATTTGTAGAGAATTGAAGGACATCACCTTGTCCTTCTTAACCAGTCAGCTATTTTTTTAATCTAGCTTTACAACTAACTCATAACATGCAATATGTTTCACGGCAGTATAGAATACCATTCAAAGCAATATAAAAATCATAGAAAGTGGTTATTTGCTCAATAAAAACCTTTTCTGCTTAGTAATTTTCTACTCTACTTCTTCAGTATTCCCCAAGAAAGGAGAACTTGCAAAAGCAATTTCTGGAGATCAGATCTTTTCAGGAATTTCTGTACTCAGTGTTCCTGCATTGACTGAGCTTGCTATTGCTAAATTCTACAGCCTTGCCCTCTGACAAAGTTCTTCTGGATTCCTGGCTCTGTCACTGGGAAATGATCGCACACTCTTCCAAATTTGGCATTGTGATGGAGACGGACTCTTCCCATCAACTATAATCTTATTGCAACAAAAACTCATTGAAAATATGCCTGCTTTTCCATTGTCCACCCAAGAATTCTGTCCAATAAAGAATACCCCTGGATAAGAATTAGATATACCTTTACCTCAAAGAAATTTTACCACTTATAAGGAATATACGAGCTAATTCTGAACAAGTTTCTGGCATGCCTCAGTTGCCATTTCCTAACTCTACTTTGGAAACAATAGAATAACAGATAGTATTATTTAGTTTTCAAAGTACTTGTCTCACCACAAAAGTCATGATGTAGTTGGTGGAAGCCTTATCACTATTTTATGGATGAGACTGAGAGAAATATAACAGGGACGTGGGTTTTTCAAATAATTTATTATGTTTTATTGATGCCTTTTTTATATCACCATAGTTTTTCCCAGAATCCCTCCCCTTTTAAGTGAAGTCCCATACAACATATGGTATTTTTAAGATAGAAAAAGAAAAAAAGAGGAAGAAATCTGCATAATTGATCAATACATCAAAAAATATTAAAATATATGGACTTTCTACCTCTTCAAAAGGGTGGGGTGGGAGTGTCTTCTTATATCTTTTCTATCAAACCACATTTCTGCCTATTATAATTTGCAACGTTCACTTTTTTTTACTTGATAAAAGTTATTTATTTCTAACACACTTTTAGAAATTTTATTTTTGACCGGACTCAGATTTTGAGGTGGAGGCGCTCAGGGAAGACAGTTGACGTCTCTTAGCGATCTGTTCCTGTCATTTTTCTTCAGCCGCCTTCATTCTCTTAGCCAAAAGCTTAGCATATTCTGCTGCTGCTTCTTTGTTCTTCTGGGTACATTGCTTCTTCAAAGCAATGCGTCTACGTTTGTCCTGTAAAACTCGGGGAGTCACCAGACGCTGAATTTTAGGAGCCCTGGTCCTGGGTTTCTTACCTTCCTTGTTGAGGGGCTTTCTCACAACATACTACTGGACATCATCTTCTTTGGACAAGTTGAAAAGTTTGCAGATTCTGCTAGCTCTTTTGGGCCCCAGGCAACGAGGCACAGTCGTATCTGTCAATCCTGGTATATCTTTCTCACCTTTCTTCACAATAACTGACTTGAGGACACTCAGGTTGGCATCCACAATGCAGCCCCTAAAAGATTTACTTTTTCTTTCTCCAGTTCTTCTAGGGTGATAGCAAGAATGGCCCTTAATGAGCAGCAGATGGACACATCCATGAGCCAAAACACCCTGCTTCATGAGGAAGCTTTGTTTGTCATTCCCACCACTGATATGGACCACAGAACCCTTCCATTCTTCACCCAAGGCATTAGCAGAAACTCCGTTTATCATAAAAGGTCCGTAGCTTTCTCTTATCATCAACTTCCATGAGTTTCTGACAGCCAGTGGCTGGGAAATAGATGTCAAGCTTCATCTTTGCACAGCCACTGGCTTTAGACCTGCCACAGGAAAAAGACTCGACCCAACATTCACTTTTGATTTTTTGTGTATGCTTGTTCTTTCCATTTCGGTATTATGGTGTATTTATACATACATGTGTACACACTCATACACACACATATTGTTTTGCTCTGCTTACTTCCCTCTCATCAGTTCACATAGATCTCTCCCTGCTTTGCAACTATAAAAGAGTTGCCAGAAGCAAAGTTTTGGCTTTTTGCTCACAGGTGTTTCCAGTGCTTTCAGTCTTTTCTTGAACCTTGAGTGTTTTTCTGGCTGGCCTTAATTATGGGAAGGGGTAGAAGAAAGACATGATGAGAGTTGAGAGAGCAATTGAAAGGTGCTGACAGATTTGGGGAATGCTATTATTGAACCCTGAGGTAAAGGAAATGCAGTCAACCTAACTTAGGTTCAGTCAACCTAAGCATTAGGTTTGAAGACAATCCAGATCTATACAATGGCCTACTATAAGGGACTCTTTGGTGGGCAGGGAAGAATTGTGGGTCTAGCAAAGCAACTGGAAATGAGTTGACTGGCCCGGAAGCATATTGGCCCTGGCTTTTCCTGAGGAAGGGTCAGCAGATGATAGTGATAGAAGTGGGGGAGGGGGGCAACAGGAGAGACATCAGTAGCATTGAAGCATAGAAACATGAAGCTTTGACTGGAGAAATCAGACAACACTGAAGTATACATAGACCAGATAGAGAAAATGATAATACAGAGACATAGTAGTAGTAGTAGTAGTAGTAGTAGTAGTAGTAGTAGTAGTAGTAGTAG
>NW_020953949.1:2033111-2066002 GCF_900497805.2 Vombatus ursinus | reverse complement strand
AGTAGTAGTAGTAGTAGTAGTAGTAGTAGTAGTAGTAGTAGTAGTAGCAGTAGAAGTAGTAGTAGTAGTAGTAGTAGTAGTAGTAGTGATAGCTAACATTTATATAGCACTTACTATGTGCAAGGCATTATATTAAGCACTTCACAATTATGATCTCATTTGATCCTCAAAACAACCCTGCAAGGTAGATGCCACTATTACCCCTATTTTATAGACAAGGAAACTGAGGTGAACAGAGGTTAAGTAACTTACCCAGGGTCACACACTTAGTAAGTGTCTGAGACTAGGTTGAAACTCAGATCTTCCTGACTTTATCCACTGTGCCACATATCTACCCCAACAGCAGCAGAGTAATGGAGTAGTTCTTCAACCAAACCAAGAATGACTTGGTTTAAATAGGGAGCTAAATGGATAAAAGTCAGCAACCATGAATGAAGTGGATAAAGACAGTAGATATGGGGTGGATGAGTTCCTGGACCAAATAGAGGAGTTCCTCTATCACTCTGAGAAAGTCTTGAACCGGATCAAGGAATTTGGGGTTTTAATCAGGAGTTGCTGGAGCCAAATCCCAAGAATGGTGAAGCCCATGATCACAACATGAAGGAGCAAACCTAGATTTTGTCCTTTGCTACTGTGATTTTAGACTATGCAGGTAAATGGGAAGGAAGGTCAACTCTCCAGAAGCCTTCAAGTTTTTGAGGGGTAGAAAGAGACGTGGCTCTATCTCCATGAGAGTCTTATAGGTCTGATGTGACTACAAAGGTCCCTGAGGAAGGTGGGTGGAACTTATTAGAGGAGTAGGTTGCTTGATTCTCTAAGAAATCCAAATTTTATTTTCCCACAAGGAAAACCTCAACATCAGAGGGGTGCTATAGGTTAGGAGTGACAACATAGGTCAGGATGGTAAAGCTTACAAGAAGAGAAGATTTTCCTTGACAGCCTATGGACTTAGCTATATCTTCTCTATAGTGTTGGCCATACATATTAAATTTCTGTATTTCCAGTCTTTTTAGCCTCAATGTCTTACAAGGGAAATGAGCACCCTTGGATAAGCATTAAAAAGAGCAGGGTATAGTGAATAGAATACTAACCTCAGAGCCAGGAAAGTTCAAATTCCAACTTTGACACTTAATAAATGTGTGACCCTGGATAAATCACTTACCTTCTCTAAGCCTTAGTTTCCTCATTACAAAAAGAGAATAATAACTGTAGTATCTATCTCAAAGATAGGTTGTTGTGGAGATTAAATGAAATAATATATGTAATGTGCTTCAAAACCTTGAGGCATTATATAAATGTCAGATATTAGTCTAAAACATCAGTGATTCCTTCTATAATTATGGATAATCTCTCCAACAATGCAAATCTCAACCTAACTTTTTTCATCCTGTATGACTCTTACCCATGTCCTCCTCTAATTTCATATTTTGTTTACATCGTAAGGATACCGGTGGAGCCACATTAGGCTATCTATCCATCTATAACAGTAGGGTTTCTATCCCTACCCTAATTAATATAATTATAGACAGCTTAGACTTTTTAATTGAACCAATCAATAAATAAACTAAGTTCTGAAGAATTTTGCTATAACTTCCTCACAATGTGTGGATAAGTCCCCGAACAATTTGAAAAGATTATAAGATTTTGGACCCTGAGATGAAAGGCATATGACTTCACACAGGAAACATCCTGTGATTGGTTAATAAGATCAAGTCCCTCCTCTCAGGCTGCATATAAAAAGAGCAGTTAGTGCAGCTCTGAAGTGCTGGACCAGTCTAGTAGTGAAGGACTTCAAATTCGAATCTCTGAGAGGGAATCAGTAGGGGTTTGTAGGAAAGAAATTCTCTCCCTCCTCCCCCAACACTAATGATTGTCACCAGAAAGAAAGAACCAGTAGTTCAGTAGCTTAGAGACAAAGCAAGAACAGATATAGACAAACATAGATGATATAGAAAGATAGGAAGGAAGAAGTAGCATTAAGGAATATGATTCCTTACACCAAAGAGGAATGCCAGAAATGAATTCAAGCAAAGACTTCCAATAACCAAGGTGTCTACTCTTTGGCTTCATGTCTGCCTCACTTCCTTTGGACCTTACACTTGAGCCTGCTCTCCCCAAGGATCTTGAGTGTGAGTGACCCTAGTTTGGGGAGAAGACTTTTCTAACTTCTGCTCTTACCATACCATCTTAGTAAAGCCTTTGCTTAAAGGTAATTGTCTGACTGATTGTTAATGGGAAGTATCTCAGTGGGCAAGATAGTTGTTGGTTTGGAGGGGAAGGAGGGGAATCATGAACAACAGTTGTAGAAATTCAGGGTTACTCCAAGATCTTTGAGGGTAGTGGTAGTCCTGCCCTCTGAGAATCCAGCCTGACAATGTGAGTGTGTAAGTTGGGTGAATAACCCCAGGGAGTGCCTACATGTCACTCTTGCTTCATAACCAGATTATCTTATTTTTCAGGCATACATTTCTTTGACGACTCTTGCATAATTCCTCATTTGTAATGTGTTTCAACCTACTCACACCCACCATGTGCACATCACTTGCCCTTTGGATGATCTTCAACTTCAATTCTTCAGAGGCTGTAGTATTCCATAATTCGTAGCCATACAACATTATTGGAATTATATTGGTGTTAAAAATATTATTAAACAAGCCAAATTCATATTTTTTTCAATGAAGAAAGTGGTAGATGTGGAGTGAGAAAATCTGGGTTCAAATCCCAGCTCTGCTATTTGTTAGCTGTGTAATTTTGGACAAATTACGTAAGCTTTCTGGGCCTCAGTTTCCTCATTTCTAAAATAAAGGTGTTAGATTAAATAGCCTCTAAGGTCATTTCAGTTATAATCCTGTCATTCCCTATGACCCTCTTTGTGCCTTTGGGTTACCTTAAAAGAGGCACAAATCCAAAGAATATTAATTATTGAATAGCCACTGAGATTGAATTCAGATCTACATGATCCTGGATCTACTTTCTTGCAGTCGTTGGGCTGTGGTTACACATTGTTAGTAGTGATGGAGACCTGAACTTAGGTCACAGGTCTCCTGAATCAGAGCATGATGAACTCACCCTGCCTCTTATTTTTTAACTTCAACTAAAAGTCTGTGAATATGTTATAATGATGAGCTAGTTAACTGACAGGTAAACGAGCTAACTGAAATCCTACTTTATTTTTTAAATTAAATTTTACTGATATCTTTTTTTACATAACCAGAATTTCTCCCAGTATCCCCCTTCTCCCTCCCAGAGAACCATTCCATATAATAAATAGCATTTTTAAATAAAAAAAGAGAAAAAATCAGCAAAACTGATCAATACACCGAAAAAGTCTAAAAATATGTGTGACATTCCAGCTCGTAGACTTCTTGCTTCAGCAAAGGAGTGAGGTGGAGATATGCAAGAGATATATCCCTTCTTTGGGGATATGATTGTTCTTTGTAATTTTATGACATTCACTTTTGATCAGTTTGTCATTATTCTTACTCTTTTCATTATTGTAGTTATTATGTATATTGTTTTCTTGGTTTTACTTAATTCACTCTGTATCAAATCATGTAAGTCTTCCTATGCTTTTCTGTATTTATTATATGTATATTTTTTATAGAAAAGGAATATTCCACTACATTCATGTACCACCTTTGTTTAACCATTCCCTAATCAGTGAATATCTAGCTTGTTTCCAGTTCTTTGCTATTACAATAAGTGCTGAGAAATAGATATATAGATATATAGATATATACTTTCTTTTTATCAATGGCTTCCTTGAGGTTAAAGCCTTGTAGTATAGAATCACTAGGTCAAATGGTATGGACATTTTAATTACTTTATTTGCATAATTCAGAATTAGTTTCTGAAATGGCTACCAGCAACAATGCACTAGTGTGTCTATCCTCCCACAATCCCTCCAACATTATTTTCATCGTTTGTCTTCTTTACTCATTTGCAAAGTGTGAGGGGAAACCCCAGAGTGATTTTGATTTTCATTTCTCTTATTAGTGATTTCTTTCATATAGTTGTTCATAGTTTGCAATTCTTTAGAGTACTACTTATTCATATCCTTTGATCCCTATTGATGTTTGATCCCTTTGATAGGTATACATATCTCTGAATGTGCATGTGTACATATATGTGCATATATATACATATACACATATATGTGTGAGTGTGTATATAGGCACATACATTCCTATGTATACACGTTATTGTTGTTTAGTCATTTTTCTGTCATGTTTGACTCTTCATGACCCCATTTTGGGGTTTTCTTGGCAGAGATACTGAAGTAATTCTCTAGCATATACATATATATAGGTTTGTATATATACAATATATACTTATAGATATACATGTATAAACACATATTTATATGTGTGTATGTATATTTTATATATATACATATATGTGTGTGTGTTCACCAGTAGTTTCTATATCTTGGATACCAAACTCTTATCTGAGAAATTTCATACAAATATTTTTCCCATACCACTCAAGATCATAGGACCTTAGGATTTAGAATTGAAAAGGGCCTGAAAGACCATATACTCCATATGAGAATAGTGTATAAATGCATTAGAAAAAGTAAAAATTACAAGTGGGTCAGCTTCACATCACCATCTAGAGAAAGACAGCAGAATAAATTGCCAACTGACTAATCTACAGTCACTTAGAAAATCATAAGCATCAATGACAGATGGGACCTGTCAGTCCTATCTAAGTAAGGTAGGCTTGAAAAACAGATGATTAGTGATGAAGGAAATGGTTTCAGAGAAACCTGGGAAGACTTGTAGGAACTGATGCATAGTGAAGTAAGCAGAACCAGGAAAAAAATTTATATAATAACAACAAAATTGTAAAGACAATTAACTTAAGAACTCTGACCAACATAATGATAAACAACTCATGAAGAAACGGGCTACCTACATCCTCATAGACTCAGCATGCAGATTGAGACCTTTTTTTTGACATGGTTAATGCAGGAACTTGTTTCACTTGATTATACACATTTGCGTCGGTGGTTTTGTTTTTCTTGATTTTTCAATGCAGGAGAAGAGGTTATGGGAAGGAAGGTAGATCTCCATTTAAAAAAAAATTTTAAAGCAAGTGAGTACTGGAAATCCTTAGTCAAACAAACTTTCTATTGTGCTGCTGTCTGTTGCCTTCCCTCCAACTCCACCTGGAAGTTTAGCCTGGAAAAGCCATTCAGTTTCTCTTCACATGTCCCATTTTGTCACCTCTTAGCTTTCTTCCTCATGGACCAAATCCTATGAAAGGGCCCTCCCTTAGGTTTGACAACAGCTCAACTCAGTTCTCTTTTTGGTTCCTCTCATTAATTGTTCCTCCCCCACGCCATTGCTCTAGTAGGCAACTTCCTGACTTTATCTGAGCTTAGGAAGTACAAGACATCCTATCCAGTCTGCACCAGTGACCAGAGATGTGCTAGAACCCACTCCTAACAATTCTGAGCAGAGGGTTAAATTTTTAGTGTGAGTACTTATACCTCAGAAATCAGCAAATGCTACAGATCAGGGCTTGATTTATTGTTTTGCTGATTGTCTATACTTAAGAAAGTGTGAGAGAAAAATCTTAATAATGCAGATTAAACTTAAAAGTATATTGTATATACATTATTTTTCTCAGAGACCTAGTTGTTAGACATTTATCAGCACACCCCAGGTCATGATGGTAAGATACTCCAGAGCACTCTTGTGGTTTTGACAAGAAAAGGGGTGCAGGGCCCCCTTTGTGGTAGAAAAGAAATAGAAAAAAGTGGATTTCAGGCAATTTCGGAATAGCTAGGTGAACTATGGCATATAAAGCTGATGAAATAGTATTGTGCTCCAAGAAATGATGACTGAGGAATTCGGTGGAACATGGGGAGACTTGAAGCAGAAATAAATAGGACCAAAAAGAACTATACACACTATTGCTACAACATAATTAAAAAGATCAATAAAAGGAAGCCAAACTCTCAGTAATGGAAAAAAAACAATAATAGTCCCAGAGAACAGATGATAGGATATACCTCCCTCTATTCAGAAGAAAGACTGGGGACAACTAGGACAGAATATTATATACATTGCAAGACATTGTCAGACCCCGTGGCTACCCTGCGTTTCTGCTTAACTGTTTTTCTTTGTTACAAAAGAGAGTTCCATTGCAAGAGGAATGTAATGGGAGTGGGTCATTTCTAGAAATAACTAAGATGTAAATATAAAAAGTATCAGTAAAGCATTTTTTTCACTGAAAGAGCTAAACTAAATGATTTCTTGGTTCCTTTCTAGTTCTTCACTTATGATCCTATGTGTATGGCTCTGATGATACACTAACTATCATCTGAGCACCAGTTGTAGTTAGTTCTGGAGAGACATTACCAGAATGTTGGTCACAGCAACTCACAATACTACCTACTAAGGGGCAGAGGACCTGAGGTCTACCTTAACCAGGTTGTTGTTGTTGTTTGTCCTTCATTTTTTTAAGGCAATTTTAAGGCAATTTAAGGTTAAGTGACTTTCCCAGGGTCACACAGCTAGTAAGTGTCAAGTGTTTGTTTGGTCTGAGGCCTGATTTGAACTCAGGTCCTCCTGACTTCAGGGCCGGTGCTTTGTCCTTCATTTTTGAAGAGAACCAATGACATTATAAGGGTGATATCTTGACTTGCAGAGTTGCACAAAGTTGTCAGCCTCACTCTTTCTTCCAGAGTCAACAAAATCCAGTAACAAGACAAAGGTCAGGAGCACTGGAGATGGCCTGGGATTCAGCAGATGACGTTGGCATCTTCGATGTCTGTCCAAGCTCTAAGCGCTGCACAGCACCTGCTTCAGCTACCTTCACGGTCATTAGAACAAATTGTTCTCATCTATCTATTCCACTGGGGGAAGTCTTCTTATGTTTGGGATACTTTTGCTTGGCTGTTTTTTATTTTTTTTTAACAAAGATGGGTTCAATTTCAGGGAAAGTAGAGGAGGAGTTTCCAAAAATGACTGACGTAAAAAAACAAAAGGCATCAATAGAAAGAGTGCCAACTTGTGTAGTGCCCTTCTATGAGAGATAAACATAATCAAAAAAGGGAGTCTTGAAGGTCTATTTGGTAACTAGGACGGTGTGGCCTGTCTGTACCATCATTAGACAGATAACCAACAGGCTTGAAGGTCTGGCCCTAAGGCTCATTCTCAATGACCCAAGGTCAATGGCCCTACAGGGACACACAATACAAAATCCCACAAGAAGGAGTTCAGACACCCATTCCTATTCAATCTTTTTATTAATGGCCTGGACAAAAAAAGTCGAGAATGTGCTCATGAAATTTTCAGATGATACTAAATTAGGTGGAGTTTTTAATGTGCTAGGAGACAAAAATAAGATTTAAAATGACTTTGACTAACTAGAAAAAATGATTCTAATAAAACAGGGTAAAATTCAAAAGAGACAAATGCAAGGTGATTTCCTTAAAGGCAAAACTGGTTATTTAATATTGGATAAGGTAAGGTTATCTAAGCACAAGAATAAGGCCTAGAGGCCATAACTGACCACAAGCTTAACATTTAGCAGCAATTTGGTGGAAAATGCCTTCATGAATCCAGGCTATGTTAAGAGGAATGTGACATATAAAGGGTGGAAAGTAATCCTTCGTCTAGTCGCTGCATTAGTCAAATCCTCACTAGAGAATTGTGCCCAGTATTAAGCATGGAAGCTTTAAAAGATGTAGATAAACTAGAAAGGGCTCCAAACAGACATCAAAAGGATGTGCAAAATAGGCCATAAGAAGAAAGGATAAAGGAATTGAGGCAGGGGAGCTGGAGAGGGGAGAAGAGGAGGGTTTATCCTGGAGGAGACTATAAAATAATGGGGGGAGGGGGAGAAAGGGAGGCTGATGCTAATCAACTATTATATCAAAAGAAGGGCTTCCTGAGTAAAGAAGAACTAAGTTCGAATCCTGCCTTGGATACTTAGCAGCAGTCTGACCTTGGGCAAGTCATTTAACCTCTCAGGCTCAGTTTTCTCATCTATAAATTGGGAATAATAATAGCATCTAATTCACAGTATTGTTGTGAGGGTCAAGTGAAATAACTTTAGGTGAAGCACATTGTAAACTACATGTGCTACTTATTATTATTATTGATCATCTGAGTGATAAATCACTGGAAGTCCCTAGAGATCTTAAAAAAAAAAGGGGACTCATGATAGAAAATATCATTTTCCACATCCAGAAGAAGAACAATGGAGTCTGAATGCAGACAGAAGCATACAATTTGCTTTCTTTTTTTGTTTTGTTTCGTGTCTTCTTTCTAGTGGTACCTCCTATTGGTTCTAATTCTTCTTTACAACATGACTAATGTGTAAATATGTTTAATATGAATGTATATGTAGAGCCTATATCAGATTGAACACTGTCTTGGGGAGAGGGAAGAAAATTTAGAACTCAAAATCTTATGGAAGTGAATGCTGAAAACTAAAAATTAATTAATTAATTATTTTTTTTAAAGATGACCCTCTGCCCACGAAAGCTTAGACGCTTACCTGCCTGATTGTCGAGAACTAGACCCAATGACCTCTGTATGTCACATCTACCTTCAGGTTCCCCAGCATCTCCTTGACATGTCATTGTTCTTATTCCATACCTATAGGATATTCATGAAATATATGGGAAAATATATGGGAAAAACCAAGGACTTTGCTGGAAACGGAAGTCTCATTGCTCTTTCTTTTTAACCTGTCTTGTACACTTAGAAAATTTTTATTTATGAAATAGTTTTTTTTGTTTCTTATCTTCCCTATACTTAGTCACCCAAGGGTAAACACAAACTAGTCTTCCCCTTTCCCAGGAATCCCTGATCACCCAGGAGCTCAAGAATCAGTCAGTAAACATGTATTTATTAAGCATCTACCATAGTGTCCAGCATTGTACTATACATTGAATGAATCAGTGCCTGCCTTCAAGGAGCTTACATTCTATGCACTTCTCCCTCCCAATGCTTTGACCCAAAGGGTCTAACCCCTTCACAAATTCAAACATACCACCAGAAAATAAAGGAAACCCAGATTCTATAGGGATAGAACTCTTCAGACCACAGAGTCTTTTAGGAGTATCTTGGATTGAGAATTTATGAGAGACTTCAATAACTTTTGCCAGCAGAGTGCAAAAGGAGGTAACGGCAGCAGAAAAAGCATTAGCAGCAGCCAAAGCAGCAGCAGCAAGCAGATCACCAGCATTAGAGGAGTCCCTAATGCTGACTGATAAAACAGCTGATAACAAATGAAGCTCCAGCTTCTGCATCTGTGAGACTGTTCTTAGTAACTCCATCCCCATATCCTGAATTCTCTGAGGCTTCTCTAGTTGTGTTGATCTAGTTTTGTAGCTGTTGGAGGATTGGTGGGCATGAGTCTCAAGCTCCTTTAAAAGCTCAGTACCTAATGCCATTGGTCTGTGCCTCTAGTGCCCCAGATATCTTCAATTAAATTCAACAAACATTTATTGTGTCTGCTATGGGCACATATGAACCCAGGGACATACTGTGTATTTGTCATACACATGCTTTGTGGGTAGAGGCTCATCACCACAGGTATGCCACTGGCAGAGGTGTACCTCAAGTGTAAACTGGATCTGCCCAAACTGTATGCATGGCTATGACCACCAAGTAATTATTTTTGTTTCAGCCATAGCAATTCAAGAGGGCTATTCAATAAAGGTATAGGTGGATTAAGATCTGTGCAGAGGGTGTACCTATGTTAATAAAATCATGGATGTCTGAAATATTGACATCTACACGTGACCTTGAACTCAGCACTGAGGACACAAAGATACATTCCTCACCCTCAAGGAGATTAATGGGGAGGAGGAGGAAGGAAGGGACAAGATATATGCAAACAAGCAGGATAGATGGTAGAATGTAACATGTATAAAGGAGAGATCCTGGGGACATATCATCAGAAGTTTGAGGAAGGAGAGATCAGTCTTCCCTAGGGATGACAGGTGACAACTCTCCTCTCTTCTTCTTTGGAAGAAGAAGAGTTGTCACCTAATCTGTACCTTAAAAGAGCAAGAAGCTGTACCATGGACAAGATGGGTAAAGGAGATATGTTCATCCACTTTCATTCATCCAGTAATAATAGTAAGCCTTTACATTAGATAAGGGACCTCTCACCCAATAGAGCCCATATTTATGAGTAAATGTGAAAGTATGAAATACTCATAAGTGGTGTGGCTAGTCATTAAAAAGGTATTAGGAGGTAATCCATAGATGGTTGCCATGGGATACTGGTTGGAAGTGACCTGACTAGAAAGAATATTGTTAACATCCTTTCTGAAAATAGATGACATTCATTATTTGTGACACTTGAGAAAGGGAAAAGCCTAGGGAAAAGGGATACTCCTTCCTATATTTCCATTACCTGCTGAATTTTTCAGAATAAAGAGCATTCATGTACAAAGTACTCTAGATTAGGAATCAGAAGAATTGAGTTATTGTCCTGGCTCTGCTACTAAATACCTTAGTAACTTTGAACAGGTCACATATCTTTTTTAGACCTCAGTTTTTTTTTCCATTAGCAAAAGGAAAGAGCTAGACAAGATTTCTAAAATACCTTCTAGCTCTGACATTCAATGCTATATTCCCTTGTGGCATAAGTCTCTTCCAGTCTATGATTCAATATTAATAAAACTACCCCCTTGCTCTTCTATTAAATGTCTGCTTCCACATAATGTAACAGATTTCTTACACTATTCGGCCTCTAAAAGGTCACCAGTTTTAACTACATGTAATAAGACTGAATGTTACATGGAAACCCTTGTAAGACATTGTTCTAGGGAATAGCTACTTTTTAAAGAAAAAAAAACTTGCTGAGGTTAAATTCTTGAGGAGGAAAACAGAATGTTGTCAATTACAATGTTCATCTGTGACAATTTAGAACTGAGCTCAATAGACAATAAGCAGAATGAATGGAGATCTTCAGGAAAAAAGGAATTTGAAGGAGTAATGACTTCATCCTTATGAAATCTCCAAAGAGAAAAACTGATTCAATTCATTCTCTGGCAGGCACAGCTGGAGGGACTGGGGCCAAGGCTAGTGGGTGGTAACCAAGCAATTAATAGACTCAGCAGATAGTGGAATACATAAGGTGATCCACATTTGCGTTCAAGACAAGAGATAGGTGTCTAAGCAAGTGAGACCAGATGTGAAACTCAAATTTCTTTTTGTCTAATCTGGAGGAGGATTTGTAAAGCAGGTAGACCTTGTTCAGAATTTAGTAAGTTTTCACTTCGATTCAGTATCTATTAAGTACATACTATGAGCAGAGTACTGTGCTGGGCACTAAGGGAGATACAAAGCTAAGATTAGACACAGCTCCTGCCCCTTACCCAAATAGAACTTACAGCCTGGAAGTGAGGGGGAAGGGATATAGATCAAGAGGACATACTTACAGATCACCAAAACGGATGGTCAGGAATAATGACTCACATTTATATATAGCACTTTAGAGTTAAGTACTTTGTATCCATCTCATTTAATACTCATAACAACCATATGAGGTAGTAGAAGCAGTACTATCCCCATTTTATAGATGAAGAAACAGACTTAAAGAAGTGAGGTGACTTGTCCAAGGTAATACAGTTAAGTGGTGAAGTCAGCACTTGAACACAAATGTACCAGGCTTCCTTTGTGGTGACCATTCCCCATGCTTGGAAGGTACTCCATCCTTACCTTGGCCTTTCAGAATTCCTAGTTTCCCTAAAAACTCAGTTCAAGTGTCACCTTCTATATGGGGTCTTTTTAATTCCAACTCTCCTCCATAACCTCACCCCAGCTGCCAGTGCCTTTCCCTGGAATGTTTTCTTGTGCAGCTATGGCCATTGCATTGAGCAAGCTAAGTTGTTCTCCCTTGCCTCTTCCAGTGACACACGTGGCTTAGGAGTAAAAGACTTGCACTTTGTAGTGACACAGCAATCCCCTTATTGGTCTCTTGGTCCCCATGATGGCAGTAGGAGTAAGGGATTGGGGACTGCAATAGAGGACAGGTCACTGAATAGGAAAAGCTGCCCACTCAGTTAGGTAAAAATAGAAACAACTGCTGAATCTCTCCCTGCCTCTCCTTTGGACTTCCCATAAAAGAAGGAGAAGATTACACTCCACAGCAGCGGCAACTCACCCCACATGGAATCAAGCTCATGTTTTCGTATGGGGAAACCCAAGACCCCAGCATCCTCTCCTGCTTTGGGTCTCTTTCCCTGAACACAAGTGACCAAATAGCATTCTTCAGATGCTTATTTCAAGCCTGCTTGTGAGAGTTAGCGAGCTCCTTGGGTCTTCAAGACATGCTGGATACCCTCTAAGAGGTGTTTCCAATGGCTCAGAGGAGAAAATTATTTCTGACAAGAGAAAGAGCTAAGCATTCTGGGAAAGCCAGAAGACATAGACATTGAGTGAATCGCTTAGACAGCCAACCTGAGGTGAAAGTGAAATGCTTCTTCCATAGTCCCACAAAATGTTTCATGTTTCAATGTTTAAGAATAAACCTCCTAAGAGAATATGATAGGAGTTATGCATTATATCATGCTTTAAGTATTTGCCAACACACATTTATGAATCTTTTGTTTTTGGCATTTCTTTTATAGTGGAGGAAATAAATAGCTGTCCTATACTTGATCTTCTTTATACAATGAATATCTTTCTAGAAGGAACCTTGTTAATCCCCTTTAGCAAGACTCTAAGCATGAGCCAAACCTAAGCTTTTGTAAAATGACTCTACCCAGAGCACTATTCTGCCAGTGAAAAATGGAAAGAAGTCTCACCCCTCTCTATGGTGGCCAGGATCCCTAGGTCTGAAGCAGTCCAGTACCCATGAATCTAGAGCTAGGACCCCTTAATGGGAGAAGGCTTATGAATCCCCCTGTACCAGTGAGTCTGTTAAACTTATTTATTTTATATGTGCTTGTGCATATACCTGTATATGTGTAAATTGTCTACCTCATTAGAATGTAAATTCCTTGAAGGTAAGGATACTTTCATGTTTGTCTTTGTATCCCCAGCACCTAGGACTGTGCCTGGCACCTAGTAGCTCCTTAATCAATGTTTGTTGATTTATTGATTCATTCCACTACACTAGTTTTCCAGAAATAGCCTGGTATGTATGTGTATATGCATAATTTTGTAGATAATATGAGAGAGAAGAGAAGAGAAGAGAAGAGAAGACTGGAGGGGAGGGGTTAAATTCTAGGTTAAATACTAAAGGAGACATGAAGATATATAAGACAAGGTCTTTACCCTAATGTAGCTTATAACTGATGGAGGACACTAAAATCAATATTCTCCATTAGATTATAATTATTAAAATCAATATCAACATCCACCAATAGCTATCTGTCATATAAGACATTGGGGAACTATAGTTCGGAAGATAAAGAATATACTTATCCATACCAGATTAGTCAGCCATGATTTCAAAAGGCTATTGAAGGGGAGGGAAAGAGGGAGAAGGAATACAAAGGGGGTGAGGGAGAGGAAAAAGGAGAGTATAGAGAGGAAAGAGGGAGCAGACAATGCTACACATGAGTCCAAGAGATGGGAGGCATGGAAACAAGCTAGAAATGATAAAGAATGACCTTTTTGTGGATAGAACACTGGCCTTGGAGTCAGAAAGACCTGAGTTCAAATCTGGCAAATCAGGAAGCTGCCTCGGAGCAGGAAAGGAGATGGAGTTGGAGATGGAGAGATCTATAAGGGTAGAGACTCAGTGAGATTTAAGGAATTATGGAAACTAAACAGTGCAGAAAGAAACACCGTGCCAAATTTTAACACAGAAAAGAGGATTATGGGGAAAAGGAAAGACAGATTAGGGCAAGTTTAGGAACACTGGAACTGATGAAGTGAATAAGTGAAGTGGCATAGAAAGGAATAAAACTGATTGGGGTTTGAAATTGTCCCATTTGTTTAAAATCCCTCTCCTCTCCTCAGCCTGCCTCCTGTAGGCATCAGGACTGGGGTTGGAACTTTCCCATCAGTCAAGTCTGGCATTTGAAACATTATTTCAATTTGGCCTGATTTCAGATATCATCCAAATGAATTTTTTCCCCTTCTTCATTGTGAGAAAATCCCCCCCACACACACAACCAGAGGCATGATGGGAGACTTGGTGGGAGAGATTGTCAAAATAAAGTCAAAAATAAGGGTAGAGCCTAAAGTATTTTTTTAGAATTTAGTGCAAGTCAGAAAGAGTTGATTTTAAAATGCAAGTGTGTATTGAGAAGCCTTGAAGATACTATTAAAAAGGACCTTGGGAGCACACAGGCCTGGAAGGGTGGTGGTGGGTTGTTAAACCCTCAATCAGAAAAAAGGACAAAAGTGAGGTAGAAAGAAATGAGAATTACCACATAAATCCAGTTCCAGCAAGAGATGAGACACCAAAGTGGCCCAAGGAAAGAGAAAGGAATTGAGGGGAAGAGGGTGAAAGGCACTTGGAGGAAGAACAGAGTTCAATTCAATAAGCAAATTTTGGAGAGGAATTTTGATGTAGGAGATAGAGGACTAAGAACCTGGGTTTAGAAGTGCTTCTTCTACATGCTGGCTGTATGTCTCTGATCCTCTCACTGCAAGTGGGTTCTAAGTTATCTCTGAGACCCCTTCCCACTCTCTAAAGTAATGATTCTAGGATTCTACTAACTAAGCTGAAGTCAATTCTCATCAGTGGCCACTAATCTGACAATTCAGATCAAGTCAGAATCTGCTTCCAAATCCTTCTAGCCCCATGCAGAGACAGAGGCCTGCAGAGCAGCTTCGTTTTCCTAGGTATGTGAAGGCCCAGACTCTGCTCTCCTGTACTAACACCCAAAGTTGTAGCCCAAAAAGACAACACAAGGCAAGACAGGCCCTCATTGTGCGATAAGATGTGATGCTTTGCTGCAGATCAGAGTTCCAAAGTCACGTCCATCTACCCCCATCTCTAGCACTTTCTCTGAGTTCCAGTTCAACAAAGCTCCCCCCTCACCAGATTGCAAACTGGGGTTCTATAACCACTACTGAATGGGCCGGATGCCAGGTCCTCCAGCAGAAGGTCACTAAACTGAAATGTGGAGGATGAACTATAGCCCAGTGCCTGTAAGTGTCACAACAGACCCTTTGACTTAAGAAACTAAAGCATCCTCTCTCACTAAGGGACCCAAACTCTGGGCCCAAGCAGAGACTGGGTTCAGTTCTGCGGGATCCCAACCTCTAAAGAAAAGGATCAAGCTCTTTTTCTTATCTCTGGTTCTTTATACTCCCAGTCTAGAGCCCCTGGGAAAATCACTTAAAGCTTAGGTTCAACTAGCATACATTGTCTCCCCAAAAGGGAATAAAAAGGTACTGAATGTAGAAGGTAGGTAGGGAATAGAACAGCTATTTATTCCCAGAACACAATAGAAATGCTTAAAACACAAAAGACTCATAAGTGTTCACTGACAAAGACTTAAAATGTGACATAGTAACCTATAACTCCTATTATGCTCTCCCTGGAAGTTGATACTTAAAACATCAAAGGATGAAACATTTTGTGGGACTCCTGAACAGCCCTTCCACCTTCCCCTTAGCTCAGTACTTTACAAACTGACAAAGGTCTGTGTCTTCTGGGAGCTAAGGCACGGCTTGTGTTCAGTTTCCTGGCAGTGACGATTTTCTCCTCTAAGTAGAGTAAAATTGCAGAAACCCCTCCTGTTGTCAGTAGTTCTGACTGAGAGAAAAAAATAAAATCCAGGACCTCCTGACCTCTGCGACTCATGGGACTTCTGCCTAAGTTAGGAGCATCCATGGTAGGATTACTGTTTGAACACCTGGTCTCAGGGAAAGAAAAACAAAGTGGCAAACATTGATAAATGTGTGTTGACTTGACTTGACAAAGAAGATGCTGTTGATGCTTTGAGACCAAGTCTCAGATTCACCTAGGAATTGAATGTGCAAGCATGCCTGATGCATGTGGAGTCACCATTGCCACAATGCAAGGCAAAGGAGGTGGAATGGGGAGGACATTGCAGAAAAAGTTCTGAGCTACATATTCCAAAGAGAAAGTGATCAGGAGCAGTTTTCTCTCTCTCTCTTTAAAGTCTATTGAGTGGGTAGCTCTTCCTGGTTCAGTGGCCCATGCTCTGACATTAGGTCCCTACCCTGCTGCTATGATGCAGACCAAGGGATATCTGTGTGATCCCTAAGAGCTAGAGTGCTGAGCCCAGGTGTTTGCTGAAGTGTCCAAGGGGGCTCATGTCAGTCCCATGCCTATGTGGTCTACCTCCATTACATAAAAAAGGGAGTAAGGGAGTTTGATGTTTGGGGTCATTTTGTCCAAGCACTGGATCTCATTCTCTGATACACTGCCTGGTTTACATGTCCAAATCCCAGCTGGAAAGACCCAGTTTCTAACCCTGGACTATTTCATCAACTCATCATAAGAATACTTCAGTCTAGAATGGATAGTACAAAATGACTGTCTACATAGAGTTCTCCATAGTGCCGATTTTCTGCCTCTCCTTCACGTCCCCACCTATGTCTTGGCTTCAGTGGCTTCCTATTACCTCCAGGACAAGGGTTTTTAATATTTTTTGTGGTGTGAACCCCTTTGGCAGTCTGGAGAAGCTCACTGACCCCTCTTGGAACACTATTTTTAAGTGCATCAAATATATATAGGAATACAAAATAATGTTGAAAAAATTATTAAAAATTATTTTAATTCACAGACCCCAAGCTATGAATTCCTTTTTAGGATCATCTATAGGCTCATTTTTAGCACCTACAGGTTTTTTTCCTTTTTAAAAAATTACTTGTTTTTAATTTATGGAATAAAACAAGCATTTCTATAACATAGTATAATTTTTTTTAGGCAATTGGGGTTAATTGACTTGCCCAGGGTCACACAGCTAGTAAGTGTCAAGTGTTTGGTCTGAGGCCGAATTTGAACTCAGGTCCTCCTGACTTCAGGGCCGGTGCTCTATCCACTGAGCTACCTAGCTGCCACCATAATACAGTTTAAAAAAAAAGATTTTGCACATGAAACTGCAACTCTATTAGGTACAGCTTACTATTCCTTTAAATATATAATAAAGTTTTCATGTAACATTCTTTTTTTCTTCCTTTTCTTTCCTTCCCTCCCTCCACCCTACCTCAGAGATATCTACCATTAGACACAAATACATGCATGTGTGTGTGTAGTGTGTATATATATATATATAACATATGTATTTAAAATCATTCTATGCATATGTTTGCAACCTGCCCACATCCTATTTTCCTGACTGATCACATATTATTGGCCCTCCAATCACTCGGTGGTCCAACCAGACTGGCCTTCTTGTTAGTCTTCAAAGATGGCACTCCATCTACAATCTGTGCCATGGTACTTGCCCTCTCTTATGCCTAGAAAGCACTCCCTACCTATCTCTTGAAATATCTGGTTTCCATCAAGACTAGCTCAGATGGTACTTTTGCCTGACTCCATTTACCCCAGTTTCTACTACCTTCCCATCCTTCTGTCTGTTTTGTTCATTTTGCATATACCTCCAATTGTGATTATTGTTTCTATCTTTGTATTCCCACCACAAAGCACAGCACTCGAACATAGTGGTACTTAATGAATGTTGGTTGTTTGATTGACACCAACTTGACAGTGCCAATGGAAAGAGAATTGGCCATAGAGCCAAGAGACTTGGATTTGAATCAAAGCCCTACTTACTGGCTATGTGACCATAAGCCAGTCATTTTAATCTCTCTTCAGCCTCAGTTTCCTCTTCTATAAAATGGGGGTGATGGTCGTGATCGTGTTATCTTTCATATGGTTGCTGTGAGAGAAGCATCTGTAAATCTTAGAGCTCTATATAAATGGGCATCGTTATTCCGGGTCATAATCCTAAGCAGGGAATTCTTTCCTTGTAGAACTGAATGTTTCTACCAGTAACCCCTTCACTGCCTGTGGTGAGGCGGTAGGATCTAATATCTTACTCTGACTCTTAGCATCACGGGCGTTGACCCTGTGTATAACCTAGGCAGTTCCTCTGCAGTTGCCCTCTGACCTGTGAGTCTCTCCTCAGCCGCACAGGGACCTACTATAGTTGTGACCGCTACACTGCTGAATCATCAGTTTTGATGCTGAGACTGCGTGTGGAAAACTGTGGAAAACTAGATGCGGAAGCAACAGAACTAATGGAGAAACCATGGTGGAGGGAAAAAACACCGGGCAGAGAGAGAGAGAGAGAGAGACAGAATCCAGAAAGTATTCGATTGCCGATCATATGTAAGCAGCGACGGACCCTGGAGATACGAAGACAAAATTAAAAACTCCCGCCCTCAGAGAATGGACATCCTACCACAATTCACAAAGACGTCCTGGAAAAGTTATATTTTGGGCTTGGGGGGAAAGCGGTAGTGTTGGGAGACAGAGTATAGCGTATGACTACAAGAGAAAGTAGGAGAACATGATGGCTGCTCTGGGTTTCCCTAATCTAACCTCTAGGTCTTGGGGACTAGTGGGGTTTAATGTGACGTGTGTATGATTCAGAATCAGAAGGTCTGAGTTTGAGTACCAATTCTGTTATTTAATAGCTATGTGATCTTGAACAACTTAATTTCTCTAAGCTTTAATTTCCTTACCTATAAGTTTATATTTTAAAATAATTTATTAATATCTGCACTGGGTATTTCATAGAACTATTAGGAACAGTGACACTGAAAAGAATACTGGAGTCAAAAAACAGGGGTTCAAATCCTTACTTTGTCACTTACTACTTTGTCACTTACTATCTAGGTGACCCTGGGCAAGTCACTTGAACTCTCTAGGGCTCAATTTTCTCATTTTTAAAATAAGGGTTTGGGGCTTAATGACTTCTAAAGTCCCCCATTAGATCTAAATCTATGACCCCAAATTCAAAATGAGGCAAGTTATATGAAACATTTTATATTTCATAAAGAACTATGTAAATGTTGATTATTATTATTACCATATAGAGAGACCAATACTTTTATCCTGGAAAGAATGCTTGTAATAATAATGCTTTGTTTGGTTTTACTGGACTGTATCTGTGATGTCCTTGGTATACAGAAGTCCCAGTGAGCAAAGTCCCTCTGCCAGTGCTGACAGGCATTTTTTTTTTAATTAGAGAGATCTCTACAGGCCATGAGAGGTTAAATTACTTGCCCAGGATCATTAATCAGTATGTGTCAGAAGCAGGACTTAAAGCCAAATCTTTCTGATGCCAAAAACAACTACCTATCCACAGCTCTCTTATTCATTACGTTATGATTATGTTCTCTATCAGTATAATTGGTACTGATAATGGTAATGATTACATCATTATATACCTATTCTAAAGCCAAGAAGAGTGAAGCCCCAGTGTTTTAACTTCTAACCCACCTCTCTCTCAGTTCTTACTGTTTTCTGTGTAGTACCCCTTTTGGGAATATCTCCCCAACATCTTCTTGCACTGAGGGTCACCGAAGGGTACTTTCTATGTACTCTCAAGAGAGGAACCCAGAAGAACTGAGTCTCTAGAACTGTCGCTCACAAGCCCCTACTAGTGTGTTTACCATTGATAAATAACCAGTTAGGCTTAATTAGTTTTAAAAAAGAGAGAGGGTATCTCCTGAGAAGGTATAGTAAGAACAGAAATTACAAAAAAAATTCCCCTAAACTTAGGGGAGGGGGGGAAACAGTGCTCTCCTCTTGCACACAAAAGGTCCCTGGGAAAAATGGGCTCAAAATTAAAATACAATATTAATGAGTCATATGTGTATAGAACATATTGGTAAGTAGCTCTTGGTTACTAAAAGTACTTTTTTCCTGTTATAGAGTCTCATGAAATTCCCCTTAGCTATAGTTCTCTTCTGGGCTCCAAGTATCCCTGTAGTACCTATATATCACTTCTCTACTTCTAAAGGGCATGCTGCTTGTAACAGCCTTTTCTCCATATGTCTAGTTTGTCTTCGATGTATCTCTCAGCTCTCTCAGATGATTCCATCAGCTACTGGTGCTCTGTTGGAATCTGCTGTTGATGTATTAGGACCTCCAGATCTTCTGATCTTTCAAAGTTTACAGATTATAACATGGTTATAAATTTGCAAGATTATAACCTATTCCACTCTGGATATACAGTTGCCTAAGATCAGAAGAAAAAAAAAACGAAATAAGACAGAGGCAGTTAAGTCTTCATAGCCTCCATGTATCTCCTTTAGGCATAGCCATAAAGCTTGTCACCTTCTAGGTAGGCGGTGAGAGAACAGATGTGTATTTTCTCTTCTTCAGGGTCCTTCTGTTTGTCTTGGGTATGTACTCTTTCAACTGATCCAATCTGATAACATGGTCACTAGGGAGGAGAAATGAAAGAGGGAGAAACTCTAGCCTCCCCCTGGTCCAAGAGCAATTCACTCTTAAGTGGCCTGGAATCCTCAGCTTCAGAATTCAGTCTTCCGTTTAGCTGGATCACTGCTCAAGCAACTTGCTGCTTTTATATATAGCCCAAGAAGTGTAACTAGATCTTCTAAACTAAATCACAAGACATTTCAGACGTAGTGTCTTTCGTCATATGTACAATAGCCTAAAAGTCCTATGGTCCTTTTAAATTATCCGCACATTGTGATGAGGTTACAGGAAAATTTCTTAATTCCTAGTTTATTTGTTGAATGGTTCAATTAAGGTGTCTGTGCCTTTTATGGCTACATTGGTTGGAGTAGGGGTGGAAACTTCCATTCTTATATTTGAAAAAGAAAAAGAAGAGGGGGCAAGCTCAGAAAGTCCGGAGTTACAGTCCCTCCATTTCTACCTCTGTAATTGTCTGCCTATTACCTTCCTCTGTCACATTTCACTGAAGTCAGCAAAGAATGGGCCAGTGGGTCAGGAAGGTTAAACTAAGCAGCATTTATCTGTTTGGTCTCTCTCATCAGCTGCCTCCTTACTCCTGAGGCAGGAGAGAGCAATTCCCATCTATCCTGGGAGAAGGAATAGGAAATGGAGGATTTAATTTATAAAATCATGTCAGTACCTCCTTCATAAATGTTTAGCCCCAACTCCTATTGCCTACCAAATAAAACACTCATCAGCCTGGCATTCTATCTACCCTCAACTTATCTGCCCAGCCTTAGTTCGTACTACTTTCCTTTATATATTCTATATCAAGATAAACTAAATTACCAGTCATTTCTCCATCTCATCTTATTCTTTCCTAATTTTGTGTTGTTTTGGGGGTTTTTTTTGCCTTTCTTTGCCTCTCTAGTGTCTGGAATACAGGAGGTTCTTAATAAATGCCTGATGACTTGAAATTGTTGACCACCTCTCAGAGTAGGAATGGATTCTTTCACTAAACCCCAATCCCTGAAATCTTTCCCTTCCTTTAAGGCCCAGATAAGAATGCTACCTTCTTCTTTAAACTTTCCATGATTCCCATAGCTGTAAGTCATCTTTGCTTCTTTTTAGCTCTCACACCTCCTTTTTTGATCATCTATCAAGTGTTATAAATGTGTATACATATCTTTCCTCCCCTACTGGCCAGCGAACTCTGTGAAAGTAGGGATTGTTTTATTTATCTTTATAACTGCCCTAATACCTAGAAAAGTGTTTTACATACCTATGTATACACATATATGTATCATTTAATAAATCTTCCTTGAGTTTAATTCTGGAATGAACACATACATATATGTGGATGTACATATATACATATATATATACATATATATGGTAGCTATCATTATTAAGTGCGTTTCTAAACTAAAAATAATAATAGCCAGTATTTTTATAGCACTTTTAAGGTTTGAAAAATGATTTATAAATATTATCTCATTTGATCCTCACAGCAATCCTGGGAGGTGGGTGCTATTATTATGCCCATTTTACATGTGAGGAAACTGAGGCAAATATGGCTTGAGTGACTTGCCAAGGATCACACAGCTAGTAAGTGTCTGAGGCTGGATTTGAACTTAGGCTTCCCTGACTCCAGGTCTGACATTCTATCTATTGTGCCATCTACCTGCTATTACTTAAGAACTTTGGTGCTAGTCCACTGACATTCTGAACAAACTTCTTTGTACTCTAAAAGTCACGCATTTATTAAAGGACAGTGATTCATCTAAAGTTACATAGCAATCAGTGGCAACTGAAGCATCATGGTATAGTGTATATAATACTAGTCTGGGCTCAAATCTCACCACAGATACTTCCTACCTATGTGACCTCGCACAAGTCACTTGAGCTCTCTTGTGCCTCAGTTTCCTCATATGTAAAATGAGAGGATTGGACTTGATGGCCTCAAAGGTACTTCCCCCTCAAAATCTCCAACCCTATAATCTCTCAGTTATAAGAACACCTGCAGCATTTCTCTGCTAATGCTGCTTATAGGAAGAAAAAAAGTTTCAAATAAGATTGAAGGCTTCATTTATGTTAATATCAGAAAAACAAAGAGTAACTAAGAAAGGGAAGGTTATTTGGAAGTCATTCATTTATTCAAAAAAATGTTGATCAAGATGTCCTATGTGCAAAGCATTGTGCTATGAACTCCAGGAGATAAAGGGCCCTGAACTCAAGGAAATTTATAATTCCATTGAACAAGGCATGCCATCTTCAAAATTAGAGTAGTATTATGTGCCAGTGAGAGTTCAGTTACCAGCTCTGCTACTTATTAGTTGTATGACTTTGGGTGAGTCACTTAACCTATCTCTACCTCAGTTTCCTAATCTATAAAATGAAGGGATTGAGCCGGTTAATCTTTAGGGCCCTTTTCTACTTTAAGATTCTAGGACTCTTTGGATCAATTTGCATGCATTAAGTATCACAGAGGTTCAAGAAGGGAAGAGAGCAATGTGGTTTGGGAAAGCCAAGATGGTTTCATAGAGGAAGTGAGATAAATTGGAGGAAGTGACATTGAAGGATGGAAACAGTTTCGATCTGCAGAATATCATGAGAAAAGTCACAGATGTGAATGGCATGTTCAGGAAGAATGGACCAGCTTGGCTGACACAGAGGGCCCATGTTAGGGGTAGTGGGAGAGAAGATTATCGTTATCACAATCAGGAAAGCAGGGCATTTGAGCTTCGAAGACAGGAAGGCAGCAATTACCATTAGTTACATTAGTGAGGATACCAACCTTGCATTTGCTCTGAGGTAGTTCATAGGCAGCAAATGAAAGCTGGTCTGGTTCAGTCCATTATATGATTGCGTTTAAGTTGAGTGCAATGGAAGGAGGAAAAAGAAGAGTAAGAAAATGAGGTGAGACTTTTGTGTGGCAGAGCAATGGTGATCAGATGTTCTTTGATGGGTTTCTGTAAGAGCCCAAGTCTTATTTGCCTTGTTTGTGTCAAGCTGTATTGTAAGCACTGAGAATACTAAGGGCTGGATGTTAACTATGTGACCCTGTGTCAGCACAAGCTACACCCTTATCTGCGTTCTCTAAGCACCATCTTTTTCTCTGGAGTGTTTATCACATGTTTCTCCAACATCTAGAGAGATTGAATGTTCAAGTCCAAACTGTGGAGGGCCTTGAACGTCAGGCAGAGAAATTTGGGCTTTTTCTTATTAATTGTTTCTACAATCAAGAAGTCAGAGTAATTGATCTGTGGGAACAAGGAGCCAGCAGTTACTAGCAACACCCCCAGTGAGGACACCAGATTTTTTTCACACTCTGGAGCCAACTGCACATTGCAGACATTACAGAGCCCGGAAATTCTGAGATGATGTTTCTAAAGTAGCCTTTATCCTGTGGGTGGGGAGTTGATTATTTCAGGAAGGAGAGAAAACAGAGAGCCAATTGAGAATCCTGTAGCAGATCATTGCAATTTGGGAGAAGCAGATTACCCTGGATGTCAGGGAAGGAAAGACCAAGCTCACATTGTTGCTGTCTCCCCACAGAGCTGGAAGTACTTTGGGGGTCAACCACCCTGCATCTCTAGCCCAAGGGAAATAAAAGTGAGTCAGAGATAAAGAAGGAGAAGGTTGAGAGGCAACTGAGGTTATTGAAGGCTCATTCTCTGTCCCTTTTCATCACCCCCAACCAATGCTGAGCATTTCCTCCTTCAATTGCCTTCCCTGGCAAAGACAGAACATATCCTACTTAAGGGAGCTGACACCTGCAGTAGCAGCTGCTATTTCAAAAGAGAAACACTTGAGGTTAGGTGGTTGGGGGAGGAAAGAGTGGGGAGAGGGTAGTGTGGGGAAAACATTCATTCTGATCTCCTCAAATAAGGACCTGCTATGCTGCTACTAATTCCCCACATCCCTTTGCAGGCTAGGTTAGGTTATGGCTAAAGACAACAGGGAATAATGTCCGTAAATAGGGAAGAATAATTAACACATGCATTAATTATGGTCCTCTTTGCAGTCACATTCTGAAGGGCAATCATTTGTCAGCTTGTACCTTGATTACAACTGCAATTTTGTGAAAATATTAAAGGGGCTGAGTCCCTGGTAGGACATAGAGAGTTTTGAAATTCATACATGCACTCCTTGGAGAAATCAAGCACATTTTCCCTTAGTGACAAGTATTAATGAACGAAGGAGACCTTGGTTCAATGGAGCCAGCTTTGGGCAGGACCTAAAAGGATTTTTTGCTTTTAACAGGGAAGAGAAACTAGGGAGGAAGGTATCCAAGGTGTAGGGAAAGGTGTGGAGGTGGATAAAGAGTATGTCCATGGCAAATAGCTGAGTTTGTTCATAGTGTATCACAAGTACAAGTACATAAGAAAAGTGTGACATAAAGTTAGAACTGTAGGCTGTGGAGAGGTTGTAAAGAGTTTGGAATACTACAATAAAGAGTTGGCACTTTATTCAGCAGGCAATAGGGAGCCATTGGAGAGTGAACATGGAAAATAGATGTTTGTAATGTCTGGAATAACATGTCTCAGGAAGATATGATGGAGGGTTTCCTGAGACTCATCAAATAGGATGACTTCTGATGATTCATATGGGGATAAATAACACCATCAGGAAAAACCTAGAAGGCATTAATGGTAATCTTGAAATCTGGAGCAAGAAATTGAAACTTTTAGGGGCATAGGTGGCATTTTCCTCAGAAGAAAAAGGGGAGATTTGGGAAATGAAAAATTGTTCAAGAAGATGGTATCTAAGATTTGGATTTCTGAATCATGAATTAAAATACAGGAATATGATGGGCTCTTGGTCAGGAATGGGATGTACATAATAATGGCCAGCAAATTTATATGTGTGTATATGTAGATATGTGTATATATGTGTATAACATCATTTGTATATGTCAGGTTGTGTCTACATAAATATACAATGTATATATACATATATTATTTATGTATATGCATATATATTGGGGGCAGTTAGGTGACACAGTGGAGAGAGCTCTGGGCCTGGAGTCACAAAGACCTGAGTTAAAATCCTGCCTGTCATATTTACTTGCTACATGACCCTGGGCAAGTCACTTAATCCTGTTTGTCTCAGTTTTCTCATCTGTAAAATGAGCTGGAGAAGGAAATGGCAAACCACTCCAATATTTTTGCCAAGAAAAGCCCAAATAGGGTCATGAAGAGTTGGGCACAACTGAAATAACTGAATAACAACAACAATATACATATATATTTACCTTGAGTCTGGCAAATGTGATCAAGAGAGAATGGAGGGGGGAGGAGAAAACTCCAAGTAACAGAAAGTAGCAGGTATAATATACAAAAAAGGAATCATAATGTAAGGGGCTAGTAAGTCATAGAATATAATATTCAAAAAGAGTCAGCAATAAAACCCATGAATTCAGATATATGTTATATATAAATGCAAAAAGGATGGCTAATAAATATGATGAACAATGCATCTTAATTCAGGCAGCCAAATTCAGCTCCATAGGTATTATTTAACCTTGGTGGAAGGGACTCATGGCTAAGGCAGTTATGGATCTGAAAGGGTGTATCTTATTTAAAAGGAAAAGACAAATATACAGAAAAGTGGAGTACCGTTATGTAGTTAGAATACACACATGAGGAAATGGAGGAATAGAAAATATAGCAGAAAATATTTGAGAGAGAATCAATGGAGCTGTCAACTTATTGACCATGGGCAGCTAGGTGGCACAGTAGATAGAGTGCCAGGCCTGGAGTCAGGAAGACTCATCTTTGTGAGTTCAAATCCAGCCTGAGACACTTACTAGCTGTGTGAGTCTGGGCGAGTCACTTAACCTGTTTGCCTCAGTTCCTTATCTGTACAAGGAAATGACAAACCACTCCAGTATCTTTGCCAAGAAAACTCCCAAACGGGATTACAGTCAGACATCACTGAAAAAACAACTGAACAAATGTATGTGTGTGTTGATCAATTAATTCCCCATGTATCCATGTCAGTTTCATATCTCATATATTTCAAGATAAGTATAGGGGCAGCTAGGTGGCTCAGTGGATAGAGCACCGGCCCTGAAGTCAGGAGGACCTGAGTCCAAATCTGGCCTCAGACCAAACACCTAACACTTACTAGCTGTGTGACCCTGGGCAAGTCACTTAACCCCAATTGCCTAAAAAAAGTTAAAAAAATTAAAAATTAAAAAAAATTAAAGATAAGTATAAATGATAGAAGCAAAGTCAGGTAACCTAGGTTGAATACCAAAAAGTGATGTGGTTGGTTCTATAAGAATAATGTCAAAGTACAAAAGCTCAGAATGAACCCAAGTGCATGATGAATACCAGAGAAAATAAAAAAAAAATTGCCAGTTATGTGGGGTGGCGGGGGAGGGGGGAGAGACGGAGCAGGAGAAGAAACAGAAGTAATGTTGGAACTGGGACAGATCATAATCTTGTGATCATAGCTCTAAATCTGGAAGGTACCTCAGAGGTCATAGAGTTCAACCCCCTCATTTTATAAATGAGCGAGCCGAAATCCATGAATGTTAAGTTACTTGTCCAAGGTAACACAGGTCATTGTTGTTCAGTTGTGTCCAACTCTTCATGACCACATGGACCATACTGTCCATAAGATTTTCTTGGTGAAGATAATGGAGTGGTTTACCATTTCTTTCTCCAGTGGATTAAGGCAAACAGAGGTTAAGTGACTTGCCTAGGATGATACAGCTAGTAAATGTCTGAAGCCAGGTTTAAACTCAGGTATTCCTGATTCTAGGCCCAGAGTACTATCCACAGAGTTCTATTCTGCTAGCTGCCTAGATAACACAGGTAGTAAGTATCAAAGATAGGATTTGAACTCAGAACCAATGTTCATCCCATTGTTAATGAACAATAGTTATAAAGAAAGAATTATTCAATTCTCAGTCCATTTCTGCTGTCTGAACCAATAAGAATGATCTTCATATTGATAAGCATATTTTGAAAATAGGTAACTAAGGGGCAGCTAGGTGGCGCAGTGGATAGAGCACCGACCCTGAAGTCAGGAGGACCTGAGTTCAAATGCAGCCTTAGACCAAATACTTGATACTTACTAGCTGTGTAACCCTGGGTAAGTCACTTAACCCCAATTGCCTAAAAAAAATAAAAAGAAAGTGGGTAGCTAAGAGCTGAAACTTCCACAAGAAGATTTATCTAGCTGGTGAGCACCTAGCTGTCCTCTTGGAGTTCAAGTCTCCAAGCTTAATTCCATGATCATTTAAACAATAGATGACTGTTGATTCCTGAACAATTTATAGTAATCTTTGGAAAATCATGAGGAATGAGAGATGTACTAAAAGACTAAAGAGAAGCAAATTTCTGTTTTTCGAAAAAAGAAGATTGGAGTCTGCAAATGATAAGACAATGAGTTTGCCTTTGATTGTCAAACACATTTTTGAACTGGGAAGGGGAATAGTGATCCCTAAGAGACTGTGTAGTCTTATCAAGACAAGAGTCATGTCCAACTAATCTCTCCTTTTTTGACAAAGTTTTTAGATTGGTATATCAGGAAGATGCTGTTGATGTCATCAATTATCTTGCTAAAATCCAGGTATACTTAGTCTCTCATGCTATCCTTGTAGACAAAATGAAAAGATGTGAGCCAAGTGGTGGTTCAGTTAGATAGATTCAAAACCATCAAACTGAATTGTTTGAATTTCAGGAATATAAGAGTCTTAAACGGGGCAGGTAGGTAGTGCAATGGATAGCATCGGCCTCGAAGTCAGGAGGACCTGAGTTTGAATGCAGCCTCAGACCAAATACTTAACACTTACTAGCTGTGTGACCCTGGGCAAGTCACTTAACCCCAATTGAAAAAAAAAAGTCTTAAATAGATTGATGTCAACTTAGAGGGAGCTCTCTAGTGAACTGTCCCAGGGATCTGTCTTTGATCCTGAACTGTTCAATGTCTTTATCAACAGCTTGAATGATAGCATGCATATCAAATTTGTAGATGACACAGAGCTGAAAGGAATAACTAATATGCTGGATAATTATCAGGAACCAAAAAGATCTCAACAGGCTAAAATATTAGATTGAATCCAACAAAATGGAATTAAATAGGGATAAATGTCAAGTCCTACACTTGGGTTCAGGAAAATCAATTTGACTACTCTCCTATAGGAGGAAGACAAGATTTCTGTGAGAGATCAGAAGGATTTTATTGGGCTACAAACTCAATACGAACCAAGAGTATGATATGGCAGCCCAAAAGATAAGGGCTAACATCACTTCACACTGACTTAATAGAAGCATAGTGTCCAGAATAATGAAGATAATGGTCCTATCGTACTTGCTGTGGTCAAATCACATCTTTAGTATTGTGTTCCATTCTGGACTTCACATTTTAGGAAAGATATTGACAAACTGGAGTGGATCCAAAGGAAGAAGACAAAGGAATGAGAGTGATAGAAGCCATGCCACCCAGAAATCAATTATAGAAGAATACAGAGAACCAAGTAAAGAATATAGAAGACTAAAAGGGGAACACAATAGATGTCTTCAAATACTCAAGTATCTGATGTGTCACCTTGGTGAAGAAAGATTAGAATTGTTCTGCTTGACCAAAGAGAACAGAAATCAGAGCAATGGGCAGAGAGATAGATTTTGGCTCAATGCAAAGAAAAGTTCTCCAACAGTGAACACTGTCCAAAAGTATAAAGGACTGTCTCAGGAGGTGGGGTTCCCCATCATGGGAAGCTTTTGGGGGGGACTGGATGACTACTCTTCAGTGATTATTGTTTAAGGGATTTCTGTTGAGGTACAGGTTACACTATATGACTTCTGAGGTCTCTTTCATCTCTGAGACTTAGTGAGTATGATGGCTTTGAAAAGTAGAGTGATTTGATCAGATCTGCGCATTAGGATGATTAATCTGACAGAATATAGAGGGAGATTTCTCTAATCTTCTTCTCCTTTTCCCTAGCCCAGGTAGAAATGTCCCCTTCCTCTTCAAAGCCCTCATAGCACTTGTTTTTGGACCAATCTTACGCACTTCAAGTGCCATTCAACATTTGTTATGCAGCTATTACAGTACCTGGGCCCAAAGAACAAAACAAAAGTGCTTCTGCCTTCAAGGTGCTTTTATTATAGGTGGGAGAGGCAAGAGAAAACAACAGACACAGAATATGTAAGGTGGAAGCAAATATTAACAACTGGAGAAATGGAGGTGATACCTTATGTGTGACTTAAAGAAAGATAAAGATTCTGAAAGACAGAGACAAGGACAGAGGGAGTTCCAGACATGGGGGATGTTTTGCACAAATTCACAGAGGTGGCAAATGGAATATCGAGTTCACAGGACACTTGCCAGGTTATACTCAGTTTTATAGATATTTGTATGCATATATTATCTGCTCCACTAGACTGTGAGTTCAGGGGCCATGGTGGGAGATAGCATGGCACAGTGCAAAGAGAGGTACTGTAGTATGGTAGAAAGGGCATTAAATTTGTAGTCAGAGTAGGGCTGACTACAAGTGCTAATGATAGCATTAGAACTTCGGTTCTGCCACCTGATCTGTGTAACCTTGTACAAGTCATTTAACCTCTCTGTCCCTCAGTTTCCTTATCTGTAAAATGCAGGGGTTGAACTAGATAGCCTCTAAGGTCGTTTCTGGCTGTAGATCTGTTATTCTCAGTGGCAGTGGCTAGCACCATTCTTTAGACAAAACAAGTACTTAATAAATGTATGTTCAATGAGTGGCAAATGATTCCATTTGGTGAGGTCAGCATGACCCTACATTAATAAATTTGCTTATCCTGTCCCCTTGTCTCTAGAAATGCTATTAGACAAAGTATATCCTAGCAGCAGAAGCCCAGGCTTACCAAGGCAGAAGCAGTTGATTACCAGCAGACGTGTATCTATTGTCTCATAGATACAGCCTCACAGAGTCAGCTAAGGAGAGCCCTGGGAAAAGCCTAAAGAGACTATCAAAGGATATTTCAGAAAGTGATGTTATCAACTAATGAGTCATACCTGACTGCGCTCATCTGTCTGCAGGATAAAGAGATCATGGCTCTAGCATCACAAGGAGATCATCACCTGCTCATGGAAACCTGCCAATAACTCCTTCAGTGACTATTAAACAAGTAGGCTAGATTTTCTCTGACCAGCAGGTTTGAAGGGCATGATAGCTGTTTTCAAGTATTTGAAGGGCTTTCATACGCACAAGAGATCAGGCTCGCTTTGCTCCAGAAGGCACAACTAGAAGCCTGGGGCAGGAAAGAGGAGGACAGATTGGGGCATGGTATAAAGAATAACTTGCCCAAAAGTGGAATGAGTTCCCCCTTACTGGGGATCTTTCATTGGAGGCTGCATGACTCCTTGGTGATTGTAAAAGAGATTTATATTCAGCTATGGCTTAAACAAGATATCTCTGATGTCACTATCCTATCTCTCCCCAGGCCTACCTATTTCAACAATAAAGCCATACTTTGTAACAAGAATTACAATAAAGCAAACGTTGACAATGTCTGACATATTCATCATGCTAATATATCACTGATTGTGTCACTGCCCTCCTTAGGATCCTTCAGTGGCTCCCTGCTGCCCATAGTATGATGTCCAGATTCCTTGGTCTGAGATCCAAGGTCCTTCACAGCCTGGTTCTAACTTACCTTCTCAGTTTGCATCTTCATTTCTCTTCTACATGAATACTATGCTCCACCAGAGTCAATCTCTTCCTTGACCCCCTTACATGCCATCTTCTAATCTTTATTCAATGATTACATTGCCTCCCCCCACCTGGGATACTATCCCATCTGCTCTGACTCCCCAAATCCTTCAAGGGTAGCTCAATGCCCAGTGCCCAACTGCTCTGTTGTTGTCATTGTTGTTGAGCCTTCATTCTCAAAGATGACCAATGACATCACAAGGGTGATGTCTTGATTTGTGCATGAATTGAATTTAGGTGAGGCAGAGCTGTGCAAAGTCATCAGCCCCATTCTCTCCTCCCGGGTCATCGAAGTCTAGTGGCAAGACAAAGGTCAAGACCACTGGCAATGGCTCAGGATGCAGTGGGTGACCTTGGTCTTTTTAAATTAAGGTCGTTAACTTTCCTTAATCACCCCCAAAGTGATCTCTTCTGAACTTTCAAGTGTAAACAGTTTAAGTGTGCTTGATTTTCATCAATATAGACCTTAGAGGTCTAGATGATTGATAGCAACATTCTTCCCCTGTTTTGCAGGCTTTTAAATTGTGTGCCTTTCTCTAATTACTGTATGCTTGGGTTTGCTTATGCAACACAGATGTAACTGTAATCGATTTCCTTTTGTAATTATTTAAACCTTGACATTATCCTACTTTGTAGTGCTGAAGTGATAACTTTAAAGTCTGCAAAATGATATAGGTATTATAAACCCATTTTACATATGAAAAAACTAAGGATCACAGAAGTTAAATGACTTGCCCATGATCACTCACAGTTTTAAGTGTCAGGAGCAGAATTTTAAGGATTTTAACCCAAGCCTTTTTGACTCCAAGTCCAGCATGCTGTCCAGTGTACCACACAGCCTCTCTGATTGTGCCATTCTTACAGGGCTGTTTATGTTGAGTCATGTCACTCATAATATAAAAATTTATTCCTGGATTTGGCCCAGCCAGGCTTCTTGGCTCTTTGGTATGTACATTTCCCATCTGGCAAATATTCCAAGGACTGTTGTGCCATAGTGTGTCTCAGAGGCCAGGGGTTCTGAGACCCAAGGGGCTTACTATACAGGGAGAAATAGCCCTTTGTTCTTTTGCCCAATAAAACGGCCCATTGGTACCATTAGCAAACATGTGTTCCTTGCTTGTATATTCCTTGGCTCAACTTCCAGAACTGAGAGAGCCTGTCCATTTGATCAATATTGGCTGATGCAGTCATCATGCCAGCTGCAGAGTCAGGCAACTACAGTTGGCATGGACAAATACCTTCTTTACTCACGAATTTATTTTTCCATGACACTGTCATTTTAGAACTGGTGACTTTTTTAACATAAAAAATTTTTATTCCACTTAAGTTATAAGAAAATAACATTTCTAAGTGAATCAAACTATAGGCACAAAGCCTTGAAAGGTTGTTTTCTCCATTATGTGGTGACTTTTTTTGTCTGTATATAAAACTATCACAGCTCCTCTACCTCACCCTCTGCATCAAATGCACTTTCTCATGACATGTATATGATGCAAAAAGGAAATGTGAACATAACCATGATTTATAGACAGTTTTCAAGCTTCTGGCAGGTTACATTCCTGGAAAAAAAGTGCCATGAGTTGAAATGTTTTAGGTTGAATGAAACTTTCTCATGGAAACAATGCTATACTTACAGATAAAATTGCCAACCAAGGGCCCAATGGCCATCTTTAAAAATATAAAAGGCCAAATTAATTTGATTAAATGCAGCACTACACATTAATACCATGCTAGCAGAGCTGTGAATTAGTTATCATTCTGGAAAGCAATTTAGAACGATAGCCAAAAAGCCACTAAATTGTGCAGACTCTTTGACCCAGCAGTATAACTGCTATGTCTTTATTCCAAAGAGGAGAAAGAAAGAAAGAAAGAAAGAAAGAAAGAAAGAAAGAAAGAAAGA
>NW_020953949.1:2032934-2033101 GCF_900497805.2 Vombatus ursinus | reverse complement strand
AGAAAGAAAGAAAGAAAGAAAGAAAGAAAGAAAGAAAGAAAGAAAGAGAGAGAGAGAGAAAGAGAGAGAGAGAAAGAGAGAAAGAGAGAAAGAGAGAAAGAGAGAAAGAAAGAAAGAAAGAAAGAAAGAAAGAAAGAAAGAAAGAAAGAAAGAAAGAAAGAAAGAAA
>NW_020953949.1:1989145-2032924 GCF_900497805.2 Vombatus ursinus | reverse complement strand
AAAGAAAGAAAGAAAGAAAGAAAGAAAGAAAGAAAGAAAGAAAGAAAAGGAAGAGAGAAAATGGAAGGAAGGAAGGAGGGAAGAAAGGAAGGAAGGAGGGAAGAAAGGAAGAAAGGAAATACTCCTGAAAATATCTTAATAACTTTTTGCAATGTCAAAGAACTGAGAAATAAACTGATGTAAATTATGGTTTAAGAATGTAATGGCGCCCTATTGTAGTATAAGAAATTATGAAAGGAAGATTTCAGAAAACCTGGGTAGAATCCTATAAACTGATGCAGAGAGAAGTGAGCAGAATCAGGAGAACAATTTATATAATAACAATAACATTGTAAAGACAAACAGCTCTGAAGAAATTCACAACACTGATCAATGTAATGGCCAATCATAATCTCAGAGGACTAATGAGGAGGATGTATGCCACCCACCACCTCCTGATAAAGAGGTTATGAACTCAGTGTTCACAATGAGATGTATACTTTTTGGACGAAGCCAACATGGAAATTTTGTTTTCCCTTTACCATGCATATTTGTTAACAAGGTTTTTTTTTCTTTTTTTTCCAGTAAGGGGCAAGGTAAGTGAGAAAGAAAGTAGATTGTTTTTAATTTAAAAAAATAAAATTTCATTTACAACTCAATACTCTCCCCTTTACATTTTACAGATGAGGAACTAAGGCCCAGAGCCATTAAATTACTTGCCCTAAGTCACTCAAGGAATAAGTGGCAAAATAAGCGTTTAAACCAAAATCATCTGACTCCAAAATTCAGGATTTTTTCCACTGTACTATGCTGTGGTATCCTTCTTCCTACTCCCCAGTTCCACTGAAGTCCTGTTTCAATGTCTTATTTCAGCCTGGCAGTGATGCTATCTTCTCAAAGTCAACTTGGTGGGAGCCCTCTAGTGGAGAGCCAGTACACTATAAATTCTAGTAGGTCTTTCAAGCTAGAAAGGCTTCAAGAATGGACCAAGCGATAGAGTAGCTAAGTTCAAAGCCATTCATGATTGAGTTATCAATAGGATTACGAATTTGTCCAACCATGGCAACACTAAAATACCATCCTCCAAAGTATAGCTAGAACTTATATGCAGCACTTGCAAATTACTTTACAGATATGATTTTGTTTGCCACTCTTAACAACCCTAGATGGTATTTGCTATTATTATGATTCCCATTTTACAGATGAAAAAAAATGAGTCAGATAGAGGGTTACACAGGGGCCCACAGCTTATAAGACTTTGAGGCCAGATAGGAACTCAGGTCATCAAACCAATGAAATTTTAGATATAGATATAGATATAGATATAGATAGATAGATCTTGAAGTATTAAACTCCAAAGTGATATCACTGTTTTTTGTACAATATAAAATGCCCAGCAGCGAGCAATGGTCATGGAATTTGAAGACTTTTGATTTCAAGTCCTGATTCTAGCTTTGGAACCTATACAGAAATCACTTAACCTTCCAGATCCTCAGTTTCCTCCTCTATAAAACAAAGACCACCTACTTCAGAATGTTGTGAGTAAAGTGATTTGCAAACATTAAAGGACTACATATAAAGATTCTATTACTATGACTGTTCAGTCATTTTTCAGTAGTGTCAAACTCTTTGTGACCCCATTTGGAGTTTTCTTGGCAAAGATACAGAAGTGGTTTGCCATTCCTTCTCCAGCTCTTTTTACAGATGAGGAGACCGAGGCAAACAGGATTAAGTAACTTGTCCAGGGTCACACAGCTAGTAACTGTCTGAGGTCACATTTGAGCTCAGGTCTTCCTGTCTCCAGGCCCAGCACTTTATCCACTATGCCACTTAGGAACTTAGTAAACATTTGTTGGATTAAATTAAAGCATATATAAAGGAAGCAACTCCAAATTTCTCAAATTATGTTCCTGAATATGTTGCTGTTCCTTGGAACAATGCAAGTTTCTAAGTTTCTAACCTCTAGTTTCTAAATTGCTAACCTTGTGATACCTTAGAACAGCTTGCAACACAACACAGTGCAAAAGGCTTTCCCAGGGGCATATGCAGCACAAAAGAATAGACACACAGGGAAAACCTAATAGAAATAACAGATTTGCACAGCCACACAGCTGTCTGCCTGTCTCTGTTCCTTGTGTCTCTGGGTGTGTCTCTCCCCACTCCCCCTTCCCTCCTCCCTTCTTCCAAGATGAGGAAGTCTATATATAATAGCAGCAGAACGGTTATGTCTGACATACAATAATAGCCCCGAAGTTCTACTTCTTTCTCACCTATTATGTTTGCTGCCTGCAGGCTGCCTGAGAGCACAAGAAAAGATGGCACAGTCCTCAGAACAATTGCCTGCAGCTTATACTCCAAGGATCTTCTGCCCCATCTTCCCTGCTGTACAAACACCATGGACTTTTGCTCATTTCAACTGGACGACTCTGCCTCCTAATTTTTTGCTTTATTCATCTCTGCCTAATCCGAACTGTCCTCTATGGCCTTGCCCTCTGCATCCTATATTGTTCAATATTATCAGGATGGGGCTACCTTTCTCACTCTTTCATTGGCTACTACAAAGAAGACTTTTTTTGTTTTGTTTTGTTTAGCATTTTATATGCCCGTGGTGAATATAGGCGGGTCAAGTTGATTCTGGCTGGGCAAAGGAATCCCAAATTTTCACATTCAATATCTTGTGGATAAAATGAGATTATAGTGAATTCCTATATTATGCTTTTTTATTCCCCTAGTGTCTCATTAATCTTCTCTTCTTGCATGTTTCCCTTTGGCCCTGTCCCTTCTCACAAAGCTTTGGATAGCCAGAGGCAACTATGTCTCTATCCTCTGCAGTCATCTTACAGAAGTGTTAACTCCTTCTTTATTCTGGCTCTACCAGGAGGAGAAGGGAATGAGCCAGTGAGCCGTCAGCTCTGTACCTCACATAGGCAAAAAGACAAGGAGCAGCCTAGGAAAATGGGTTCTATCTAGTCCAGAAAATGACAGTAGAATGGGCTTGTGATCAACCTGGAAATAAGGATGTACCGTGGTCAAGGAACCAGTACTTGTTTCCCCCCTGGCCACTAAAAAAGAGTGAAAAACCTGGGTAGGTACTGTCCTTTCAGGACCAGCATTTCCTATACTTGCTGATATAAAAGGGAAAAGAAGGGGCAGGAAAAAGTGTTAGCATTAACACTTAGGTAGTCCAAGTTGGTAAGACTAGAGTTGATTGACTCCTCCCAATAGTAGTGGTGGGGGCTGGGGGGGGGGAGGTTGTGGGCTAAGCGTGTAAGTTCTGTTCCCTAAACTGGTTTGGGAGCTTTCCCATAGACGAATTAGCCTTTGAGCTGCCTAATTTGACGGAGATGAGGGGGAAAGCTCTGCACAGGTGCTTTGGTAGTTATTTTGATGTATTTTGTTTTTATCCCCTTTTCATCTATGGCTACAAGTAAAGAATTATATGCAGTTCGGTCATGCTAGTGTGACTGATTCTACTAAAACACATAACCAAGGGATAAAGTTTCCAATAGTCATAGGGTCTACAAGCCATAAGAGTATAATATAGATAAATCATGTATACATTCCTAGACTAATGAGATAAGTGCCACCATGCACTAACAGCTCAGAGCTAGGAAATAGAGATAGCCAGCTCTCTGAGAGCCAAAGAGAGCTTAGCATTTCCCCCCAGAGTTCCCTCTGGTGTTCAGTAGAAAATATAACTATTAGCATGGGACTGCTAGTATTCGGCCCTTATCACTGGTTAGGTTTGGACACTTAGTTAACAGGGGCCCATGACTATTATATAAGAAACCAAAATAGGTGTAAAACTTCTATCTAGTTGTTTGATCAGCAAAAGTCTTCCTACCAGTAAGTGGAGGCTGTAGTTATACAACTACAGATTCATTAAATGCTAGATCTGGAAAGGACTTTAGAACACAGAACAATGAATGTCAGGACTGGAGAGGATCTTGGAACATAGAGCATTGAATGTCAGAGTTAGAAGGGACTTGGGCATACTTTAATCCATCCCTCTCATTTTAAAGATGCAGAAACTTAGTCCTAGAAATACTAAGTGATTGGCCTCAAGTCACACAATCAATAAGTAATTGTGTAAGGACTAGAACCCATATTCTTAAATCCCAGACCTGTTCTCTTTCTGTTTATACATGAGCAGAGAAGAGGTAGGAGAGGAAGAGGAAGAGGAAGAAGAATAGTAATAAAGGATAATAAGGTTTGCATATTGCTTTATAAATATTACCTCATTTGATCCTCACAACAATCCTGGAAGGTAGGTGCTATTATTGTCCTCATTTTACAGATGAGGAAACTGAGGCAGGCAGCAGTTAAGTGATTTACCCAGGGAATACAACTAGCAAAAGTCTGAGGCTAGATTTGAACTCAGGTTTTCCTAACTCCAGGCCCAGCACTCTATCCACTGTACCACCTAGTTTCATTTCCTTCCCACCTCCACAAACAAGTGTAGCTAATAAATTAAGGTAAAAAGCTGTGCCCTTTGGAATACAGGCTAAATCTGAGTTTCTATGACATACTCCATGTCATTCATTGTCATTTTTCTGCAGACCCCAGGCTTCAGATACATAGCAAAGTGACCCTTGCCTCAGCTGGCTGGCTTGTCTCCTTTAAAAAAGCTCTATTTTCCAATGACATTAAAACAAAGCAAATGGGAAAAGCTATCATACTTTCTCCTCTTTTTTCTGCCTGCCCTGTAGCTTTTTCTCTCATCCCAGGAGTAGTACACAGCAAGAATCTTTTATAAATATTTAAGCTTCTGGAGCTGCCAGGTGGAAACACAAATTGCTCTTTGGAAATCCCATTGGCAAGAGATGCCATGATCTCATCTTGGTGTTCTTCCTCAGTCCTGGGTAGGGGCCTGGGCAGCCTGTCCAGACAGGGAGGGCAATGTTATGCCCATGAAGGAGAACACACAATAGAAGAGTCTTGGTACACAGATATCCATACCCTCACACATATACTCCCACATACTTTACCCACAAACACACCACACATGTCCACAAATGATATCTACAAACACATCACATACACCTTCACACATACACCATCTATATAAACTATACATGTACAGAAATGAAGCACACACATATAAATGCACATGTGCACATATTACCCACATACATACATGTATCACCACACAGTTCGGTGCCTGCTGCTCATTCACAGAGACCATAGGATCATAGGTTTTGAGACTGGAAAGAACATCAGAAATTATAGCAAAACAAGAAAAAAATGAGCTAAGGATTCAAGGGAATTAAAAGAGGAAAAGCAAGCCATTCTCTGCATTTTGGTGTTACATGCTTAAAAATCCTAAATTACAATCCATTCTTTCTTGCCTGTGCTAATGAAAACAGAATAAAGATTAACACATTTTCTCATCTTTCTTTCACGGTCAAAATTCTCAAAGGAGTGGTCTTTATCTACTATCTTCTCTTTAATTAACATATCATTCATCAACCTTCTTAACCATCCCCCTACTGGAGATAATCTGACATATTGGGTTTGGGGAGGGCAAAGAGACTACTGTGCTGATTTTGCTCTCTCAGAGGTCACAAGCAATCTGCAAATCATTAAATCTAATGATCTTTTCTCAGGCCTCATCTTGTTTGTCCTGAAACATTGGACACAGCTAATTAGTTTTTTTTTTTCTCTCAGAAATTCTCTCCTTGCTTAATTTCCAACATTTTCCTCTTATTTCTCTGACTGTTCTTTTACTGTCTCTTTTATCATTCATTCATTCATTCATTCAATCAATATTTATTGACTACACTACAAGGTACTACATGTGTTATATACTCCTTTTCTTCCTCCCGCTCACTAACTGTGATTGTTGCCCAAGACTCTAATCTCCATTGGGCCAGTTGTCTTGACCTTTGTCTTGCCACTGGACTTGGATGACTGAAGGAGAGAGTGAGGCTGACTATTTGGCGCAGCTGTGCCCACTCATATCCAATTCACAAGCAAGTTAAGACATTACCCACATGATGTCATTGGTCCTCTTTGAGGACAAAGGACAAACAACAGCAATCTCTATTGTCAGTTGTTCTCTCTATATCCTAACCCCCTCCACCTTATTCACTCTCCAGGCTTCAACCATCAACCTCTGCTCATACGTCTATGTATGCTGGACTCCCAAATCTCCAGTTCGAATTTTCTCACGCCAACCCAGTTCTCAAATCCAGGAAAGTCACATGGAAGAAAGAACAGACTTGTTCAACCTCACCCCGGAGGACAAAACTAGTACTCATGATGAGAAATAAGAAGGAAGCAGGTTTTAGCTCAGCAAGAGCAGTATTGGCTTGTCAGGGATATTGCTGAGAGAATTTTTCATTAAGCACGGGTTGGACTAGATGCCTCTGAGGTCCTTTCCAACTCGGAGCTTCTAGGATTCTGTTCCCAAAACAAAATTCATCATCTTCTCCACATAAAACTGGCTCCAGTTCTCAACCATTCAATTTAATTAAACACATTCAATTGAGCAAATGTTTACTGATTTGAAAAAGTTTGAGTGCCTGCTAGTCCATCAATAGTGCTAGTGTTCCAGGATATGAGGCTAGAAATCAATTCATCGATCAACAAGCACTTATTAAATGCCTTCTATGTGCCAGGCACTGGGCTAGGTACCAGAGCTACAAAAACAAAAGGAAAATAGTCCCTGCCCTCAAGGAGCTTACAGTCTAGCCATAGGAGATAATATGTACTTACACAGAAACTATAAGAATGCCTGTTTCTTTCTTCTTAATCTTTTTTATTCAATTAATTAGCAAATTCTTTTATTTCTTCCTTCAGCAAGTTTCTTAGAGTGTCTTATTTTTACTCTGCTCCCAAGGATTCAAGATTCTGGCTCAAGACCAACCCTTGAGAGGACAGCCTCAGGAGACAAGGAGTTTCCCATCACTTTAAGTTTTCAAGTAGAGGTCAGATGAGCCTTTGGGGATTCTTGGAGGGGAGATTTTTGCTCAGGTATGGAAATTGGTCCTGATGCTCCCTGAGGTTCCTTCCAACTCAGATGATTCTATAAGTCTGGAGTTCCAAACCTGTAATCCATCATGCTGGAGTTGCTGAATTGTGGCTACTACAAAGAGTAAGCATTTATCAATTGTTGATTGAATTGAACTGAACAGCTTCGAATTACTTAACAAGCCCCTCCCCCTCTTATCCCTTTACCTAAAATACACACGGTTTGCATGTTGTCTCTCCCCTTAGAATGGGAGTTCTTTGAGGGCAGAGACCCATTTTTTTACTTTCTTTGTATCTTAGCATGTGTCTAGCACATAATAAGCATTCAACAAATGGTTGTCCATGGATTAATTGAGTAATGTGTAGAACTATGCCCCTCGACTAAATCAAAGTCTAGCACATAGTGATCATCACTATTTCTGTAGTACCTTCTTATTTACAGTCTTTCTTCCTTTATGCCTGTGAAGTAGGTAGTATAAATGTTTGTTGAATGAATGAATGAATGAATGGATGGATGGATGAATGAATGGACCAAAAGTCCTGAATTACACTGAATGGTGAGGGTAGGGAGATATGTTATCCTGTGGTGCTGTAGGATCTGATCACTCTATTTTTACCATTCTGTAAACTCAACTCTCTATTCTCCCAACAGTCTTAGAAGTATTTGGCCTTCCAAACACATTCACAGGAGACCAGAGGGCAGACTCTGTAAGCAAAGTCAAGGCCCAGAGACCATGCAAAGGCATATGACTCAAGAAGGATGAGAAATTCTCAAGAATGAAATTATAAAGTACGATAAAAAATTATCCCACTGAAGACAAGCAATCCATGTGGCTGCATAAGGTTCTCTTTGATAATCTCACAATTAAAATTATTTTGTTCTGCTCTACTCTGGATGTCTCCAGCTTATGAACTTAGAAGTGGGAAACCAATCATCTCTGCATGAGCAAGGGATGCTTATTTCCTAGTCATGCTCCTCTTCCAACCTTATTCCCTCTCCTTTCTTCCCAGCTTCTTCTCTGGAATCCTTCCCCCATAACTAGAACCTTTTATACTCAGGACAATCCAGTTTATAAGCCTCTAATTTCCTAGCTGGCTGTCTCCAGCCTATGAACTCAGAGGTGGGAAACCAGTCAACTCTGTCTGAGCAAGAGACGTCCCCTATAAAACATCTGAGCTGCTCATCTATGACCCAGAAGCTTCCATGAAACATAGATCAAGGAGTACTAGACCATCATGGACTCCCTATTGCTGCCATGGCCTAAAGACTATTGTGCCTGAAGCTCCTTAGAATGTCCCTTATTATATCCCTTCCCAAACCCTTCCTAGTCCCATCTTAGAGGTGTAAATTCCTGCCCCAGAACAAGGGAGGTCAGTGAGCTATCCTTTGAAGAGGTTGGCCCCAGGGCGAGTCCATTGACAGATTGCCTTAATTTGGAGGGGTTGGTCTTGGCCCTAATGGGAAGGACCTTTGAGCTGCCCTAGGACCCTTACCTTGTCCCTACATCCTCCTTCCTTCGATGTCTTCAAATAATCCATGTGGTCTTCTCTCTGAGGTCTTTCCTTTAACATGCCAAATGTAAGCACCTACCACTTTCACCAACAACAGAGAAGAGTGGCATACCGAGTAGAGTTATTTAGCATCAGGAAGAACTAGGTTCAAATTCTGCCTCTAGCCTAACACATACTGCTTGTATAACCCTGCCAGTCCCTTGACCTCTCAGTGCCCCACTGGAAGCTCTCTAATACTATAAGTGCAGAGCAGATGCTGACCTGCACTGTTAGAGGGACTTTCCTTATATAAAGGGAATCACAGTTCTTTTTTTCTAAATGCTTTCAGCAGTGATTGGGTCATTTTAATTCTTCTATTAAGCAACTTTTAGTTCCAGCAATGGAATCAGAGAGATAGACACAATAGATGAATTCAAGGACAAGTAAGTAAGGACAAATACAAAAGAGTGGCATCTTCCTATAAGAAAAGTGTTAGGAAAATAAATTAATAAACTGAGGCTTTCAAAGATGCTAAGGATAGTTATGTTCAAGGCAAGATGACCATGAAGGACTTAAGCTTTGGGGGCAGATATAACACGAACAGACAGCAGAGAGAAAGGAGAAGGATTTTCCTCCTAGTTTGTTTCTAGATTCTGTACCAGGAAGGATGATCTTCAAGGTAGAAAGAGTAAAACAATCACAGATAACAAGGACTTGAGGTCCAAGGCTGATGAGATAGGGCAGAGAAGGGCCTGAATTAGTACATTTTAAATGAGTCCAAGTCTCCAGGGACAGCGAGACTACATCTTGTTCATTTAGTTTCAACATTCAAGTCTGCCAAGATCTTCTTGAATCCATCCAGCATATTACCTGTCACTCATAAGTTTGTGTTATCTATACATTTCATACACATGCCTTCAAGGTTTTCAACTAAGTCATTGATAAAAATATTGAGCAAGACAGTGTTATAGAAGTAAATCTGAAGTGAAAGTTGAAAAAAAAAAGGAATCATAAATCAATGCAGCACAAAAAGTAAATGTTTATTGACAATTGAAAAAAAATAAAAAAGACTAAGGGCCTTTATTAGCCAGGCCCCTATTAAAGAGTCCAAAGCATTTCAATTTCATATACGCTAAATTAATTATGCCATGTTTTTGATCACCTCTACCCTTTGTTTACTAACTTTTTCTCAGCTATCCTGTGATCTTGTTCTAGAAGTTTTATCTACTGCCTATTTTTTGCAGAGCACCATGAAGAGTATTTATTTTAGAGACAAAGGTATGTTTAGTAAAGAGTGAGCATGTAAGTAATAAAGATATTGTTGGTGTTACTTTGATTACTATTTTAAACAAGGTATAAGACTGTTTCCAAGTCAAATGTGGATTTTTGATATGTGCTATTAATTTATAAATTTATAAAAATGTAAAGGGCAGCTAGGTGGTGCAGTGGATAGAGCATCAGCCCTGGAGACTGGAGGACCTGAGTTCAAATTCGGCCTCAGACCCATAACACTCACTTGCTGTGTGACTCTGGGCAAGTCACTTAACCCCAATTGTCTCTCTGAAAAAAAGAAGAAGAAATAAACCTGTGGTTGTGATCATGGAACCAATGTTAGTAAATCTTTCAGAACCTGTACTGGCTGTTCCAAAAGTCTTAGTGCAGCTTTAAGCAATTAAAGATTAAAACTTCATTAAGACTTTGGGGATATCCTGTATAGAAACATAAAGGTGCTGAGAAGAACGTGTTGCTGTTGTTCAGTTGTTTCAGACTCTTTGTGACTCCATTTGGTGTTTTCTTGGCAAAGATACTTGAGTGGTTTGCCATTTTCTTCTCCAGCTCATTTTACAGATGAGGAAACTGAGACAAATAGGGTTAAGTGACTTGGCCAGGGCCACATAGTTTGTAAGTGTCTGAGTCTGGATTTGAACTCAGGTCTTCCTGACTCGAGGCCCAGAGTTCTATCTACTTCACCATCTAGCTGCCCTTACTGGGAAGAATGGGAACAAGCAAATGTCCTGATTAAAAAAAAAAAATTTTTTTAAGCTACATCCCAACTGGGGAGTTTGACTTCATTCCTGGGATGATTCTAGGACAAACTATTAAACAAATAGTTTGTGAGTGCTAAAAAATGCATCCAAGTCTCCAGGGAGAGAGAGACAACGTCTTGTTAGTTTAGTCTCAAAAAGCTACAAATCAACTGAAGAGTTGGACTCCATTTCCTGGGATGATTCTAGGATAAATGATTGAACAAGTAGTTTGTGAAAGAAGGAGAAAGAGGAAGAAGAGAAGGAGGAGGTGAAGAAGAAGAAGTAATGACCAGGAACTAGAATAAATTCACTAAGAAAAAATCCTAACAACCGAATCTTATTTCCTTTTGTGATAAGGTACTAGACAAGTAGATCAAGACTGCAGACAAAATATACACATCACTGGAATGGCATTTTGTAAAGTATCTCATGATATTCTTAAGGATAGGGTGGGAAAATGTAGACTATGTTCAAATGTGAGATGAACAAATGTGATAATTCAGTTGAATGGATTTCATGGCCAATTAAACAAAAGGACCTAAAGAAAGTTGATTAGTAGATTGATATCAACTTTGTATGAAGTTTCTAGTGGCAAACAATTGCATTCAACAGAATTTATTCTACAGGTTTACTTCTTCAATATTATTCTGTTCTATATTTTTATCAGTGACTTGCATGAGAGCCTCAAAGGCATGTTTATGAAACATATGGACAACATGAAACTGAAAGTGACAGATAAAACATAGGATCAAGATTCGGGAAGGTGTTGGCAGACTCAAATATTCAGACAAAACTGACAAGATGAAATCATTAGGGAAAACAGTCAAGCCTTATACTTAGGTTCAAAAAAATCAATTTTTCAAATATAAGATGGGAAAATTTGAAAATAATAGTTCATGCAGGGAAGAAAAACAAAACAAAACAGGGCTTATAGCTGTCCACAAGCTCATTCCAAGCCAACTGTATAACGTGGCTGCAAAAAAAAAAATATAGTGTCCAAAACAAGGACGGTTAGCAAAGGTCTCACTACTCAAAGTATATCTGAAGTATGGTGTCTAGTTCAGTTTTATAGGAATTTTGATCATAAGGGACACATCTGGAAAAGGGTGACCAAGATGGTGAAGGGATTTGAAAACATCTGTTGTAATAACCAATTGAAAGACCTGGGAATGTGAAACTTGGAGATGAGAATACCTGGAGAGACATGGTCACTCTCTTTGAGTACAAGCTACTTGCTGCCCTCAAATCCCCTTTTAAATCCTAATATTCTACAAGTTATGTTATATATTTATTTTTACATTTTTAATTTAATTTATTTTATTCTAAACTCAAACAAAACAAACATTTCTATTACATAGTAAAATAGAAAAAAATATGATTGTGCATAATCTATAACTCTATTATGTATAATTTGCTATTCCTTTTAAATATATAATAGAGTTATCATGTAAGTTCCTTTGTTTTTCCTTTTTTCCCTCCCTTTCCCCCCACCCCCTAGTAAATTATGAAACATAAGCATTTCAAAAGAATCAGAATGGCTGATGATTCAAGTGGCAATGAAAAGACACATGATGGGTACAGACAGGCTACAGAATATTACCAACGATGCTTTACACAGAAGAACATACGAGGATAGAAAAGGAGATGGACTGTTCACAGACAACTCAAATACCACATCATTAGACATGAAATAGTAAAAGAATGAGCCACCACTGAATTGGTCAGGTACTGCATGACAGATTTATTGGAGGAAGGGGGGAGACCGCAGGGGGATATAGTAACAAGAATGACAAGGCATGATTGGGTTGTGATCTGCACCAGCGAAGTGACTATTCGTGTCAATGAGATCAAGAATCTATTAAAGTGTGAGTCATGCATCTAAGGGTTTGACTTATAAGTCTTTCCAAAGGACAAAATCAGGACCAGTGATTGAGAGTTAAAGAAAGACAAATTTCAGTTCAGTATAAGGAAGATTTTTTCCCCCACAACTAAAGCTATTCAACAACAAAAATGACTTTTATGAGATAGTGAGCTCCCTGTCACTGGATTTATTCAAGCATAGTCTATATCTGTAGAGAAGATTCCATCAGTAGGTAGAAGATTGGTATAGGTATCCCTTATGGTTCTTTCCAAATCTAAGAATCAATTAAAGATAAATAAGTAGTATCTTAATTAGTTTGGGCTGTGTGTATGTATGCTTAACAGAGAACAAAAAAATATAAAAAGCTCAATTCACCTATTTTTAAAATTAATAAAAAGGAAAATAAAAATTTCTTCAATAAATACAAATAATAAAAAGACTAATGAGATGGCATGAGAGTAGGTCAAAAGCTGGTCTCAAAACTAGGATGACCCAACTTCACAACCTGCGTGACACACCTTAACTGTGTGACCCTGGGTAAGGGGCTTCACCTCAGGGCTCACAGCAACTAATAATCTCTCTCTGTCTCTCTTTCTCTGTGTGTGTGTGCGTGCGCACGCGTGTGCAGAATCAGGGTTAAGTGACTTGCCCAGAGTCACACAGCTAGTAAGTGTCTGAGGCTAGATTTTAATTCAGGTCCTCCTGACTCTAGAGCTGGTGCTGTATCTACTGTACCACCTGACTGCCCCATTGCATCAATTGTCTAAGACTAAGGTTGCAGAGAAGATGCTAACCTGCATTGGTAGAATGAGTTTCCTCACCTGGGAATTCCTTATACTAATGAAATCACAGGTTTAGTCCATCCCTAATAAAAAGTATATTTCCATTCTATTACTATATTCCATACTATTGCCAGGTAAAGAAGGAAGAAGGAAGATGGGAGAGGAAGAGAAGAGAGGGAGAGAGTGAAGGAGAGATTGTTAATTGCTGTGAGCCCTGAGGTGAAGAGAGAGAGAGAGCTGGAGAGAGAATAAAAGCTATGAAAAACTAAAGGATGAACATCAAAATTAGTCCACCCAGGCAGATTGCCCTCAATTCCACTCTTCTGGGGCCTTACTTAGTAAGCCTCTAGCCATTATCTCCACTTCTGTCCAATCATTTGCAAACATCTGTTCCTTCCTATAAGCATAGTCAAGTCTCCTGCCCTAAGCCTCCCTTTATAAAAGGGAGGACCAGGCTATGATAGTTTTCTCTCTGAATCTGAGTTGAAATGGAAAGGAGCCCAAGTCTGTAATTTTCATACACAAAGCTAGTAAAGTGCTGCCCAATAGAAGTCTTTCGTGGACCTGTATCAGTAAATAAGTAACAACAGTTATTTAGTATTTATGCATTAGATTTTTATGCAGTAGAGCATAAGTGGATGCTTCTGAAGTACATGAAGTGTAAGTAGAAACATTTCCCCAGATTAAGGAAGTTTCTGCTATATTCAAGGTATTGTTCTAGGCAGTATAGATACAGGGATGAAAAATGATACCATCCCTACCCTGAAGGAGCTTAGAGTTTACTAAAAGGTTGAAACTTAGGCACAGATGAACTATAACATAGGTGAGAAGGTGGTAAATGCATACGTAGGAGAGGTCAAATAGAGTACTCAGGGGAATCCAGGGAGAAAGCGTTCACTAGAGGAAATCAGGAGAAGCTTCATGGTAGAAGCGGCACCTGAGAGAGCCACTGAAGGTTGCAAAGGATATCAATGGGCAAAAATGGAGGAGGAGTCTCTGTCTATGTGCCAGGGATGATGTGAGAGAAAAGAAGGGGTTCTATAGAGAATCAGTAAAAAAAAAAAAATTCAGTGGCCAAAGCAGAGAATGTGAAAGGGAAGCAGACACTCTCCACTTAGCCAACACTATCTTTATCGATAAAGCCCAGCCTTCCATCAAAGCTATCACAAATTTCCAATACCACCAGCTGGGTAAGAATGTACCTATATGAAAAATAGCCTGTGTTATGGGGGACTGCAGCATCCTCAGAATCATTCCCTGATAAGCCAACGCCTTCCTTCTCTAATCTCTGAAGGGTCTGGGAATACCCTGGGAATTCTCCTTTGGGAATATCCTAGTCATCCTCAAATCTATGACATTCCCTGGGAAAGTCTGTTAACCATCAGCTATGCCCTGAGTACTGTGCTATGGACTGGAACAAAATAATAATAAAAATTGACATTTGTGTATGTAGTACTTTAATGCTCACAAGGATAGAACACATTTTCTAATTTGAGCTTCATGACAATCTTGTGAGGTAAGTACTACAGGTATCATCACCCCTATTTCACAGATGAATAAACTGAGATTCAGAGATGATGAGCCTACTTCTTGATGGTCATACAATTAGCAGGTATCAGAGGTGGAATTTAGATCCAGGTCTTCTTGGCTCTGATTCCACACTCTACCTACCTGAAACTGCATGACAGATGAGGAATGAAGATGTGTTGATTGTCCAAATGAGACATTGAATGTAAAGTACTCTGTATTTTATAAAATGCTTAATAAAAGCTAACTGCTACTAGGCACTGAAACATGGTCTTGCTAAAACAAACTCAGGGCAAAGATCATCATTCCTATGCTGCAGGTGGGAAAGCCTTGAGACATGATAGAAAAGCTATCTGCCCACAGACACAAAGCCAGGCCTAAAGAGCCAAGACTAAAACCCTCAAATCCTTTCTTTTTTTTATCCAAACACCTGTCTTTCTTTGGCATTGCTTCTCTCTTAAATCAAACCTCATTACCCTAATTCCTGCTGTGCTTATTTGTCATCTGGAAGCATTCCCACAGGGCTGAGCTCAAGCATGCTTTTTTGTTAACTGTGGATTGCAAAATAAACACTACTCATGTACCTTGGACAAGTCCCTCTCTGAGCCTTAATTTCCCCACTTATTTTGGACTAGTTCATCTAAGAGCCACTCCTACTCCAACATTTCATTCTAAAAGTCCCTGCCAATGTTTATCTACCTCATGACCCAGGCCTCCCCCAACCAAGGACTATGGGCTTTCACATATAAGGTTACGTCTCAGGAAACTGCCTAAAAAGCAGTCATTATCTTTCTTTGACTTATGCTCCCCACCTCAGAGTTTTATTTCAGGGGCATCTCCAAAACAAAATTTAGGTGTGACTAGAGTCTAGATTTTCCCAAAAGTGGATGAGAGGCTTTTCATCTTCTTCACAGACAACAAAATACAATATTGGCATCAAGTATTATCTCTCTCTCTCTCTCTCTCTCTCTCTCTCTCTCTCTCACACACACACACACACACACACACACACACACGCACACACACACACTCAATGCATATGACCCAAAGAACTCCCAGGAGCCCATGAACGAATATAAAAATATAAAACACTCAGCCCATTAGACTACCCTCTTAGAAGGTAAAGACAGTCTGGGGACTGCTGAACAAATTATCCCCATTTACCTGGGACCTTTACCATGTGAACTACTCTTGGCAACAGCAGGGTAGGTAATTCCAGATCTCTTTCCCTCCTTCCTCATGGTGCAGTTTTAGTCCGGCAGAGCAATTCTCTGATGAGGAACTTCTTCGTTTTCCAAAAAGCAGGCAATATCTCATTCAAGCCTCATGGCAACCCTATGAGGTGAATTACATATACAGCCATACAAACCTGTGTTTATACATATATGTGTAATATATGTATATGTGTAGTGTGCCTTTTATACTTCATATACATACATGCATATATGTATGTGCATATATGTATGTTTATGTGTATATGCATATATAAATATATACAGTTACAATTCCCATTTCATAGATTAGAAAATTGAGGCTCAGAGAAGTAATTTATTCAAGGTCATACAATTAGCAAATGTTCAAGATAAGATTTGAAGCTGTCTTCCTGAGTCCAAGTCCAGCACTCTACATACAACGCCATACCACTTGCCATGATCTTTCAACTCTAAAATTCAATTTTGTAGGATCCCTTTGTAGGGTGGAGTGGGGGGAGGTGATAGCAGAGGGGAGAAAGACTTACAAAATCTAATCTAATACCATCTCCCAGAATTACCCAGAATGTTTAAGCTACTTTAGAGAAGAAAAATTTTAAAGCAAATATGAAGCACTTTAGAAACATGCATTTACAAACATTTTATACCACAATTACAAACCATTCTTATTTATTGATTAAAATAAGCCCCTTAAGGAGTCCTAATGAGCAAACTTTCTCAGTCTTGTTCTAGTAACTGTTTAGAACTCAAACTTGTCATTCAGCAGCCCCACCCTCACCTTCTCCCGAAAGTCCTACAATTCAATTCGACTTCATTCAACAGACATTTATTAAGCTCCAGTTGTGTGCAAGGCACTATAGTAGGCACTGGAGATATAAAGACGAAAAACAAAGCTCCTATTGTCAATGAGCTTACTTTCTTCTTGACTCTGATTGGCAAACAATGTTTACACGTAAGTAAACACAGAGAACATATAAAGTAATGCCAAAAAATTTCTAGAAGGAGACAGCCTGCAGGTTCCCCAGCCCTGGCTATGGCATGCTGGAGCCCACTCATACTGCTTCTGGACGAAAGGAGATTACAAAATTTTCAGTGTGAGAATTTACACCTCGGAAATCAGCAAACCCACAGCTCAGGGTTTGATTCATTGTTTTGTTGACAATGTAGACTTAAGAAAGCAATGGAGAAAATGTTAATAATGCAGATTCAATTTGTAAGTGTGTCTTGAATACTGTTTCAACAACCCCCACTCCTTCCCCCTTTCCCCCCCTCCCCTCGCCCCATACTGGTTGTTAACATTTGCCAGCATACCTCTGGAGACTACGTCAATAACTGGAGAAGAGCCAGGAAAGGCTGGGATAGAAGGTCGAATCTAAACTATATCTTGAAGTGAGCTACGAGTTCCAAAAAGGAGCAGAGAGATGTGTTCATTTAAGACGTGAGAAAATATTTGTGCAAAGATATGGAGGTAAGAGATGAAGCAATTTGCAATCCTTATTATCCTTTATTACTATTCTTCTTCCTCTTCCTCCTCCACTTATTCTCTGCTCATGTATGAACAGAAAGGAACAGTGAACAAGGCAGTTTGACTGAAACAGAGAGAATATGACGAGGAGGAATTACATAGAATAAGACTGGAAAAGTGAGTGAGCCTTCTGGGCTGTGGAGGGCCTTAAATACCAGGTTAAGGATTTTATAATTTATCCTAGAAGCAACAGGGAGCCACTGAAGATTTTTTTCAATGGAGGAGTGACATGATTGGTCTTCATTTGGCAGCCATTTGAAGGATGGATAGGCCTCTCTCTCCTAAACTAAGTATGTGCTAGGGCTTTCAAGTCTGTGTATAGTGCAGCATAAAAATGGCCTGCAGCCTGTATTGCCTGTGGTTTTCATCACAAGACTAATAACTCAGACGTTAAATTTACAGGTCACACTTCACTCAATAATGTTGCAAAAAATTCTGTTTGAATGACATTTATGTAGTTTGCATCAAATCTCATTCTCCCATTGGCTGTCATTTCAAAGAGTCTCTCTATATTCACTTCTCATTGTGTTCTCAACTTGCCTGGGTCCTCCTGCTAAAGAGCTACCCCTCAGAGTAGGTAAGTATCTGTAAACAAGGAAATCTACAGTAAACCTTTTTGTGAAGCAAACTTCCATTTGCAACACAAATCATAGAATCACAGAATATTAAAGGTGGAAGAAATCTTAAACTAAGAATGTCAGAGCCAGAAGGGGTCTCAGAGGACATGTAGTATAGTCTCTCCTTTTATATCCAAATAGGCCAAGTGGTTTCCCCAAAGTCACCCAGATAGTAAGTCCTCATTCTTCCAAAGGCAGTAATCAATCACCCCTTGGGTAAATATCTATGTTGTTAAGTTCTGATGACCTAAAAGTGGTGATACCATATGACTCCCTTTTTCCTGCCCTCTCTGACCAAAATATCAAATAACTGAAACAAAGTTCAATAGAGTTGTTATGGTTGTGGGAAGGTCTTCTGACCTTCATCCAGACAATGAAGATTGTATTTATACTGCAATGATAGAGACCACCACCAGGCCCCATCTTAAAATTGTTTTTATAATAACTTAGGGACAGAATTTCCCTTCCTCCCCCCTAAAAAAAGTTTCAATTAAGCTAAAATCCCATCTTCTATAAGAAGCCTTTCCCAACCCCTCTTAATTCTGGTGCCTTTCTTCTTTTAATTATTTCTTATTTATCTTGTATATAGCTTGTTTGTGTGTATTTGCCATTAGATTGTGAGTTCCTTGAAAGCAGGGATTGGCTTTGGCTCTCTCTGCAACCCTAGCAGTTATCATAGTGTCTGGCACATAGTAGGTACCTAATAAGTATTTATTGATTGACAACAACAAAAACAAAGGAAAACATTCTTGTGTCATGTCTGATTCTTTGTGACTCTGGATGGGGTTTTCTTTTCGAAGATACTGGAGTAGTTTGCCATTTCCTTCTCCATGTCATTTTACAGATAAGGAAACTGAGGCAAAGGGGTTAAGTGACTTGCCCAGGGTCACATAGCTAGTAAATGTCTGAGGTTGGATTTGAACTCAGGTCTTCCTGACACTAGGCATGGTGCTTTATCCACTGTACCACCTAGCTGCCACAAGGAAAAAATATATATATAGAATCATAGAAAGTCAGATGTGGAAAGGACCATAGAATGTAGAATGTTGAATCCTTAGAGACCATCTAGACCATTTTACATGGAGGCCCAGCATTTTAGGTGGTTTTCTTCTTAACCAGTGTGAGCCACCTACCTCCTATTCTCTAATCCTAATCCTAATTCTCTATAGGATCCACTCATAATTTAAAATACTATTAATGTATGAATTTCTACCCGAAGAGTAAGTGAGGGGCCAAGCCCCTGTATTTGTCACCTATTGTATCCTGAAACAACAAATACAACCCTCATTTTGGAGTCCTCATGTAAAGAGAAGAAACATTTGTATCAAGTACAGTTTATTGTAATCCTTGTTTGCGTGCTGAGTTACTAGTTCTCTTTAAAGTTTGTCTGCTGGGTAACTTCATAGTTTGCATGCTACACGTTCAATAGTTTGGGGTTTTTTTTCTTTTTATAACTTTTACAAGAAGCCTAAGTTGGTATTGTCTTTGTCTGAAACACACACACACACACACACACACACACACACACAGAGCACTCTGAGATAATGGCAGCTTTTTCCAAGGTCATTCTCAGGATAATTATTAGTCCTTGAAACAGGCAAACTGCCAACTCTGAGATATCAGCCACCTGGTGAGGTTACTGAATGCATGTCATCCTTATGTTAATTATGAGAAACTGCCCATTATAGCTCCCTCTCCTCCCCACCCCCAAGAGAAAGCCACCTGCATTTGAGGCCCCTGGGGGTCTTTAATGTGAGCCGGGATGAGTTGCCTGAAACAGCAATCATGAATTCAGAAAGGGCTTTCCACATCTACCCCAGCCAACTCAGCCATGTGTATCCTCTCCAGTTAAGGCCTCCCTTCACGGCCAACTGAAAAGTGAGACTTGCTGATGAGTGATTGACATCAGAAATGGAGCCTTTTCTCTTCATAATTGAGATTAATTCATCCTGAAATTGCATTCTGCCAAGGATTCATTCTGCTCGGTATGACTGCTTCTGGTAAAGAGCAAACCTACCCTCCCCAGGCACAAGAACTGAAGAAACATGAAGACCCATCCCGGGCCTTAGGGGTGCGTTGGAGGCAGTCACATTCCAGCACCTTTCTCCTACCTCTGGAGATTTGACTGACTATATTATAGGATTTAATTGATCCCACTTGGTCATGTAAATTATGCATTGGCCTTTTCTTGTACTTTTTAGCAGTGCTGTGGTAAATGCTTACCACACAACCATTCATTTAGAGAGTATTTCATGTGAAATGATGGGAAATGAGCAGGAGAAACAGATTACCTCTCCAACCTCTGAAATTATCCCCAGTGAGTAATATTTATAATGGGGCGGGAGGAGGGGAGGAGGAAGGGAGTGATTTTCTTAAAAAAAAAAATCACACAGAGAGCTTGAGGCAAAGCCAGGATTATAACTCAGTTCACAAATCTCAACTCAGGTTGTCTCTCTACAGTCAGGAATTAAATTCTATGTTTGTGATTTTATTCTTCTAGTCACTCTCTCACCCTGTCCCTCCAGCCTAGGATCTCTCCTACCACTGTGGAATGATAAAGGAAAATTTCTTTCCCCAAGTCATTAAATGAAGATATTTTCCCTTCTTCAGTCTCTCTCTTGCTCCAGATGATCTGACTATAGGTTCCACATTTATTAACTTTATCACTTGGGTACATCACTTATCATTCCAACTGAGACTCAGTTTCCCCATCTACAAAATGGGAATGGGAATATTCACACTACCTACTTCACAGTTTTGTCATAAACCAGATAGGGCTATTTATTTATATAGGGCTATTCATATATTTATACATGAGTTGTTAATGTATATGGCTTCCCACCACCACTATCATCATTTTATAGCTATAGCTGCAGTTCAAATAATTGGCTGTCTCTGGGGATATTTATGATTTCCCTGGCCTTAAACCTTGCATATAAACACTACCAATATGTCTACTGGCTCTCCTGAAAGTACAGAAATCAAATACCAGTCATCCTCAACTTCTTATTATGAACAATTCCCTTCTGCAGCATTTTAAGGTTTACAAAGAGATTTCCTATCACTTTCCAAAAGCTCATTTGTAAGCTGTTTGCTGAAATTTGGAATTCATTTGCCCAAGAAAACAATATTATATGTGGTGGTTAGGCTCCAGGGATAGACCATGAAAACATATTTAGCCCAAAATGTATTTGAAATGAAATACTGTACTAATAGTAACACAGAACCTAACTCCATGTGTTGTATTTCTATGGAAAAATACATTTAGAATTCTAGTTTAGAATTATAGGTAACCCTCTCTTTCCATCCTGCTTCCAATGCTGAATTGTATTATTATTCCTTCCCCTGGATGCCCCATGTACTAAGATTTTGCCAACTCCATTCCCCACTCCCAACTCCAAGTCAATAGTCACCAGGAGCTGTAGTAAGGAAGTTGAGGGGTAGGGTTCAAGGAATTCTGAGGGTGACAATCTGAATTTGAGAGCAGAGGGTTACATCTGCGGGGGGGGGGGTGTCAGGAAGCAGAAATACTGAGATGGGGGCAAGGACAGGTGAGGACATGAGGAATGAACTGGGATTATAAGGGAAAGAGCCTTAGAATGGGAGGAGCACTCTAGGAGTTGGGTAGATATTTTCCTTCATGCCCTTCTTCACCACGTTTCTCCCCATTGAAGACCTGATCAGATCCTTGGGACCACTTTCCTTTCCTAGGATCGCAGGAATTAATTTGGCGTGATTCTCTTTACAGAGTCACAATTAAGGACTTCAGGCTGAGGTACTGTCTCCTTCTCCCTGGGCCCTTACAGAGCAGAGTCCAGTTATACCCTGTTTCTCTCCACTCCCTTCCAGTCCCTGAAACCAGCACAAAGATGATCTTAAGTCTCTGTTTTACCCCGCTAGTTTCAATCCCCCCACCCTGCTCCCTTCCCTAAACCCAGACCATCCCTCCAACCCCCAACACACACAGCCTCTTCTGTATTGCTCCTCTAGGTAACATTTGGAAAAACTAACTACAATGTTGGGCAGCTAGATAATACAGGGGACAGTATGCTGCATCTCAAGTCAGGAAGATTCCTTTTCCTGAGTTCAAATCTGGCTTCAGACACTTACTAGCTGCGTGACCCTGGGCAAGTCACTTAACCCTGCTTACCTCAGTCTCCTCATCTGTAAAATCAGCTGGAGAAGGAAATGGCAAACCATTCCAGTATTTTTGCCAAGAAAAACCCAAAGGAGTCACTGAGAGTCAGACAATTGAAAAATGACTAAATAACAAGACTACTACACTGACTAGAGGGGTGAGATCTGGGTCATTTTTCCCACCCAGGTCATACCAGGGACCCTTCAATCATCCTGAGAGTCAACTGCGGTATAATGAATAAAGAGCATTGGATTGGAAGTTCAGAAATACCTGAGCTCTCTTGGATATGACCTTTTCTTGTCATCTGAATAACACCTGGGGTCACAACTAAAGCATGGCACTTGAGTTCCTTTGCCATTAACAGATGCCCCCTCATTATATAGAAGGGAAAATTCAGATCCAGAAAGAGGACGTGATTTAGTCAAAATCGTACAGCCAGTTAGTGGCAGAGTGGGGCCTAAAAGTCAACTCTTCAGATACCCAATTTAGCCAATCGATAATTACCTGCAAGTGAGATTGCCCAGCAGAAATCATTACCTGTCCTGGATGATATTATAGAACCAACTGAAGGCAGGGATTGAGGTCAAGATAGCACAACTTATAGAAGTCTATGGATAGGCTTCCCTGCCAATTGGAAAAGAGGTGATGAACTTACAGATGGGGAAACTGAGTAACAAATTAAATGTCTTCTGACAAGGGCAAACTAAAAGTCACGCAAGAAGTAACTATAAGACCTATGATTTGAACCCAAAATTTTTCAATAAGTAATAGGGTACTTACAGCAAATTCCATAAGGACTTTCTGAAGAAAGGGAGAACACTGAGGCCCTATAGTTCTAGAATTTTGTGTTGCCTCATTCACGTATGCTTCCTACATGCATACCATTGCACTTTAAGTCTGTCCTTACTTTCCTTACCTCCCATAACTTCTGTATGTATTCGTAGGAATAGTTAGAGAAATCCTGAACTACACTTTTAAAAAAATTATTATTGATAGCTTTTGTTTTTACATCACAGTCATTCCCAGGTATGCCTCATCACCACCAAATGAGCCCTCCCTCATAACAAAGAAAACCAGTTAAGCAAAAACAATCAATAATGCAACCACATCTGACAGTAAATGTAATATTCCATAGTTTCATGTTCTGCCTTGCAAGGAGCAACTTGCTTCCACATCTCCTCAAAACATACTCTGCTTTAGGCTAGGCAAAGGAAAAGACAAAGCTATTATCTTTGAGAAGTTTCATCTTGTATGAGAGTCATTGAAACAAATAAACAAAGAGAATATGTGTGTACATATGTGTGTATGTATGTATATATATTATATACAAAGAGAGTTTGTTCATGAGTATATATATGCATACACATATGTATGTGTATATATGTGTGTATATCTGGTTTGTTCATGGGCATATAAATACACATACATATATGTATATATATAATGTGCGTGTATTTGGTTTATTCACGGGCATATATATACACTTATATAAACACGTATATGTATGTGTATGTGTATATATATACACACATATATACACATGTATGTATGTGCATACCCATGAACAAATGAGATCCTAGCATTCCCTAGAAGGAGAAAGAACTAAAGGAATAGGAAGAAATTAATTAATAATGTTTGGAAGGAACAGCACAGATAGACTTTATTCATACCAAAAAATGGAATGGTAAGGAGAGTAGAGGGAATCCTAAATTGCATGTTAACTGGACTAGGTAAGGGAAGACTTAAAAAAAAAAGAATAACAATAAAAAGAGAATTAAAGAACATGGGTTTGAGATGGACAGCAGAAGGAGAAGGGGTCTATGAAAAGAGATTGAGTACAGATTACTGTAAGCAAAACAAACCTAGTGCTGTTTTTTTTTCTTAATTAATATAACAGAATATAATGGAAGTAAACACAAACTTAACAATTTTAACTTTAATTTTATGGAACTCATCCATAAAAACATGAGAATGACAGAATGGATTAAAGGATAGGACCCCCAAATTTACTGCTACAAAACATATACACATATAACGAGAAAGCAAAAACTTGAAATTTTGAGCTGGAATAAAATTTATAATGTCCTTCTGATGAACAGAAAAAAAAACCAGGAGTTAATCATGAATTTGGATGAGGAAGCAATAAAAATAGATAATGTTGAGACAGACAAACAGGAACCTACATTATGCTTAAAGGAATAAAAGTTCACGATGCAATGTGAATATTAAATATATATTCACCAAATGGCACAGCCTCTAATTACTTAAAGAAAAAGTTAATCAAAATGTGTAAAGACCTCAACAACAAGACAATAATTGTAAGTGACTCTAAATATTCATTTTCTGGAGATTGATAAATCTAACAGAAATATAAGTAAGAAGAAAATTAAAGATGGAAACAAAATGTTTGAGGAACCAAATCTGATAACCCTTTGGTGATTGTTGAATGGGAAACATTAAAGAATATAGTTATTTTTCAGTATCATATGTGCCTTAACAAAACTTGATCATAAGCCAGGGCATAAAGAACTGATAAGTAGAGACAGAAAAATTAAATTTATGATAATTAAATAATAATCAAGATATGAACAATAGTTACAAAACTAAATTGAAACTAAGCAAAAATATCCAAATTAATGAGTTGGTTAAAGAACAAATTATAGAAACAATTACTAATTACAGTAAAAATAATAACAACAGTAAGACATAATAAAAAATATGGGATGAAGTTACAGTGATCCTTAGAGGAAAATTCATGTCACTGAAAACACAAGTTAACAAAAGAGAAAAAAAGAGGATTAATAAATTGAGCATGAGACAACTTCCAGCCAAGATGGCCGCCTGAATGAGAGGCAGGCTGTCCAGTTCCCCCACACCTACTCCAGCAAAACACTGAAGTTCACATCAGACTGAAAAATGATCGTGAAATCCAGTGAGAAATTTTATTATGTGACATCTTCCACCTTGGACCTGAACAAAAAGTCAGGCAAAAGTTGGCAGTAGGGAAAGGGGCCTCTGAAGCAAAGTGAGCACCAGCATGACCAGAGATGGGAAGTATGTAGCCTATAAGGGTCTGTATCCAGAGGCAGTAAAAGTGGAGTGCTCCCATAAGAAAGACCCAGAATGGTCAGAAACCTCCAGGGTGGGGACCTTGGAAGACCCAGGGAATGAGAGCACAGTGCCACAGAACTCAGCCCAGGACCACCCAGTTACAGTGGTTCTGAGGTTCCTAACACTTTGACCTGAGACACTAAAGAAGACTCTGAAGATCCAGCGCTTTGAACCTCAAAGACCCTGGGGAAGGTACGGGCTAAACCTAAGAGGGAAAGATCAGCATAGGAACCCAGGAAACTCCTGGCAAGATCAAGGAGGGTTGACCACCCCAACCAAAAATGCAACAGAGGGCACAGTCTGACTGTGTCACAAAATGTCAATTCAGTAACTAAACCCGGAGAGATTCGTAAATAAAAAATCACCAAACAGAATAAAAGATTATTACAAATCAAACTCCATAACAACTGTAAGCAGAGGCTCAAAGGAAAAAAAAATAAATTTTCCACAAGAGCTACATGAATACCTAGAAGACATAAAGCAATAAAAATAAAATATCTGAGTAAACAACTGAAAGGAGAATAAGTAGCTTGGCAGAGAAAGTTGTAAGCCTTTCTTAAGAAATGGAATTCCTCCAAACAGAAATCAATTACTTCATGACACAGCAAAAAAAAAAGATAAGAACAAAATCAAAACACTGAAAAAATATAAACAAATGTAAGATGTCTAGCATAAGATTGAGCAAAAATAAGACATCTTGCAAAGAGGTCAGGGGGAAAGAATCTAAGAATCATTGGGCTCCCTAAAAACCATTTTTTTTAAAAAAGCCTAGACCTGATTTATCAAGAAATCATAAATAAAAACTATCTAGACTATTAGGAGTAGGGGGCAAAGTAGAAATAAAAAGAACCCACTGGTTATCTAAAAGGAAAAGTCTCAGGAATAAAACAGCCAAAATCCAAAGCTACCATGTGAAAATAAAAATGCTATAAGTATCCAGAAAGAGGCAGTTCAAGTATCAAGGAACTGCAGACAGGGTCATATCAAGACCTAGAAGTTTCTATTAAAAACAGACATCTTGGAATACAATCTTCCAAAAAGCAAAAGATACAGGATGACAAGCAAGTTATTGTATTTCAAAATTCACACTAAGCATCAGAAAATGGTGAAAGTCCTCTTTCCACTAAAAGTCCATTTTTTCAGAGGGGTAGCTAAGTGAAGCAGTGGATGGAGCACCAACCCTGAAGTCAGGAGGACCTGAGTTCAAATCCAGTCTCAGACCAAACATTTGACACTTAGTAGCTGTGTGACCCTGGGCAAGTCATAACCCCCATTGCCTAAAATAAAAAAAAATTTAAAAAGGAGATGAGAAAATTAATTTTAAAGGGGCAGCTAGGTGTTGCAGTAGATAGAGCTCCAGCCTTGGAATCAGGAGAACCCGAGTGCAAATTCGGCCTTAAACACATCACACTTACAAGTTGTGTGACCCTGGGGAAGTCACTTAACCCCAATTGCCTCACTAAAAAAAAATAAAAATAAAATCTCACCTTGGGGCAGCTAGGTGGCTCAGTGGATAGAGCACCAGTCCTGGATTCAGGAGGACCTCAGACACATAACACTTACTAGCTGTGTGACCCTGGGCAAGTCACTTAACCCCATTGCCTAGCCAACAAAAGTTCGTTTTTTCATCTCTAGAATTACATTCAGCTTTATAGAGCAACTTCTTTCTGTATACTTGCAGAAGCAAATGTAAGATATCTGGTGTAAGATATCAATAACAAGTGATCTTGCAAAGAGAGTAAGGGTTCCTTCAGAATCTTGATGTCTTCACATAGTAAAATAAGAAAAAGAAAAAAAAAACAGAGCTCCTGGGAATAGATTGTTGCTGCTCTGAGGATGCGAGTTGGGGAAAGAGAGTGGAGGGTAAAAAGAGAATTCAGTAGGGTGGAATATAGGAAGAAAGAGGAGGAGCTTGCTATTTCTTATAATTGGGATATATGAGAAGAATAAAAAAAATATGGAGGAATGAACGAGGTGAGTGGACATCAGATGAACTTCACTCATCTGAAACTGACCAAGGAAGGCAGATACACACACACACACACACACACACACACACACACACACACGTTTTGAGAAACAAGCAGGATAGGGAAGAGAGTGTTAAGACAGAAGATAATATGTGGAAGGGAAAAATCACAAGTAAAACAAACTTCCTGATCCTAAAAGAGGATTAAAATTGGGCATGGGAAGAGAAGTGGAAGAAAAGAAAAGAACTAGAATCTAAAAGGATGTCTTGATTGCCCTTAGACAAATGGGGAATGCAGAAGAACAAATGGTGTATATAAATGTAATGGAATATTATTGCACCATAAGAAATAAGAGACTTTTGAGAGATTTTAGAGAATTTGGAGATTTAGAGAATTAGAGATTTAGACAATTTTAGAGAATCCTGAACAGAATGAACTGATGAAGCCACCTCTAGAGAGATGATAGGTTGAATAGAGACATAAATTTTCAGATACAGCCACTATGGATTGTTTTGCTTGACTATACTTATTTGTTACAGTCATTTCCCCTCCCCTTTCTTTTGTTCATTTAATTTTCAGTTAATTGAGGAAAAGGAGTAGTCAGAAAGGAGAAAATGGTTACAATAGTGTTTTTTTTTTAAAAAAAAAGGAAGGGTTATTGAAAGATTTTTTTAAATGCACAGAATAGAAGGAAATAAGAAGGCAAGATAGATAAGACAATTTTGAAAGTAACCTTTAGAATTTATTATATACTTTTTAAAAAGAAAGTGACATGAAATGGAGATTAATGGCTTCATATGACTCTTGTGACGTGTATATGGAAATGCTCTTTTTTGTTTTTTTAAGTTCAAAATAAAAACATTAAAATTTTAAAACGAGCATTCAATTAAAAATTAATATATTAACTATAAAAATAGGCACAAAGGAAGAAAATTTTGATCAAAGGAGAAATAAAATTGAGAAAAGTCTAACTGTTCAAAAGAGCTATTTTTAAAAAACAAAATTAATAAACCATTAGCTAATTTATCAAAAAGAGAAAGAGCAAAACCAAATTGTTAAAAAAAAATTAGGATAGTGAACTCACAATTAGTAGAAAGTAAAGTACCTCAAAGAATCAAACTATTATACCCAATTGCATGCAAGCAAAAGAAAAAAATTAAAAGAAATGGATAATTATTTTAAAAGAAATATAAAGTACCCTGATCAACAAAACAGGAAAGAAAAATCATACTCACCTTAATTTCAGAAACAGAAGTAGAACAAATCATAAATTAACTCCCAAACATAAAAAGAAAAGATCTCCTCACCCAGTTGCATTTACAAATTAATTGTATCAAACATTTAAAAAGCAAGTAATCCCTATGTCAATGAACTTTCCTTAAAAACATAGAAACAAGGCATTCTATCAAACTCCTTTTATGAGATAAATATGGTTCTGATACATAAAACTAAAAGGGATAAAACAGAAAAAGAGAACTATAGCCCAATATCATTAAAGAATATTGAGGCAAAAATTATTAGTGAAGTTGTAACAAAGGGACCACTACTACATTCAAAAAATATTTATTATGTTCAGCCCAGACATCAAAGTTGGATTATACCAGAAATCTAAGAATGGTTCAACATCAGAAAAATAATTACTGTAATTAATAATTTAAAAAATAACAAAACTCACATAATTATAGCAAGAATTTCACAAATAATCCTCCAAAAAAGATACCCTATTTAATACTAAAAGCTCTAAAAATCAGGAACGGCAGAATCTTTCCTTAACATGATTGGACATTTTTTCTAAAACCAAAAACTAGCATTATTTGTAATCAGGAAATTCTGTCATTCTTTGGGTAAAGACTCTGTATTTCTGGTGGTATTTGAAAATCATGTTTTTCTTGCCTTTCTGTGAGTTTGCGGTGATTCCTCCATGTTCTTTTGACATGAGGTAGCAAAAAAAGATCAGTCCTTTGTGTGGGCTATCCTAGAAAGTGGGAGTGCCCAGAGGAATATTTCATTGGTATTATTTGTAGGTTGTAGAAGCTGAAAACATGACCTGGGTAGGTTAAGATCACTATAGAAATTAATTTTGATTGTATTTGACCACAGCTTTAGCCAAAAGTAAGTGGGCTTTAGCCATAGTAGGGAATATCTTCATGGGGCATTTCTTTCTGCCATATCTAGCAGAGAAAGGAGACAGTATACAAGTAGTTTGGGAGATAAAAGGAAGACTCGGGGAAAAGACAAAGAGAAATTTACTCAATCCCCTTTAGACCGGGTCAAGCAGTGTTAAAGAGAAGAATATCTCTAATCCTGTTTTCACTTTAATGCCTTCAACTTGGCCCATTTTCAAAAAATAGATTGTTCTTCCCCTTAACTCTGCTATAAAGCTTCTTTTAAACCCCAAATGCCCTAGACAGCAGATGAGAGAAAAATAAAAGTTCTTTGGAGCTTAGGGCTAGGCTGATGGCAATGAAAAAGGAGAAGAAACCCTCCAGGGCAGTGACTTTAGGGTTCAGTATATTCTGAACTGAGATAGAAGGTAAAGTCATTAAGAAAATCTAGTCCTATCTCCTTATTTGGCAGGGGAGGAAACTGTTTTGCAAAAAGTGCTCTAAGGTTATTTACTCACATGGAAAACTGAGGAGGGGGGTGGCTATCAAGTGTGCAAGAAAACCAGGAATTATTCTGCATTCACCTGGGTGGGGGAGGGTAGATCTGCCCAACATGCTAACCTAACATAGAAGATGGCACCACAAAGACTCCAAGTAAGACAAAAACTCTACTCTCAGCATCCTTGATGCTTGCATACATAGCTCTTTCCTGCATTTTCCTGCTCTGTGTTTTGCTCTAGTGTGTTTATCTGGCAAACAGCCACTTTTTTCAACTGTTGAGGACATTAGCCTACAGAGACTTTGCCTGGCTCTCAACCATTACTCTCAATTTCTGACCCTATTTTGTCCCACTATAACTGTGTAGTCATCTTGGTACTGATGGATAGAAAAATAATAAAGTGGGTCCAAAGCATCCATAAAACAACAAGATGTGAACTTGGGCTCAAGAATCATTTTCCAGCAAAAGACAAACAACAACAACCTGGCTACCCTAATTGGTAGGACCCTCTCCAACAAATCATTTTATATTTATTTTGCATAAATACATTAAAAAGTAGCCTAGCATAAGAGAGAAAGAGTTGAACTCAGAAAGACTCAAGTTCAAGTCTCACCTCTGACATGAACCCACTTTAGGATACTGCACAAACCATTTATCCTCTTAGTGGCCTCCATGCAACTCCCTAAGATTAAAATTACAGAAGGTGTTAATGTGTATTGGTAAAGATATTTTCACCGTAAACTTCCTATTCTGATGAAATCACCTATCTGGTATTTTTTAAATCCTAGATTTCCTTATCTGTGTCCTCAAGTAGAATGTAAGCTCAATGTGGGCAGTAACTCTTGTTTTTATATTTATATTTCTTGTGTCTCAAACAATGCCTGTCACATGATAAGTGCGTAATACGTGTTTGTTAATTGATTGATTTCAAGGGTCCTGTGACCACTGATACAGATACACAGGAATAGGGAAGAACTCAGAGGGTGTTGTCAAGCAAGCATGATAGACCAGGTGACACAGAGTTATCACACCCCAAATCCTTTTGAGTCTGAGACCTTAGACATCTTTCAAGGTAGCCTAATCCTTGAGACATTCCCTAGGGCCACATATAACACAGAGAAAGGTAACCAGATAGCCAGACTTAGCAAAGCTTCCACATTGAGTTATGGCTTCTTACTCTCCTCTAGGTCAGCACATTCAGCTCTTCAGCCACCATGTAAGGGCCAGTTTAGGGAAACCAAGAACCTAGAAGCTCCATTTCTCTTTGCTTTTATCTGCTGCCTCCTGACAGCTTCCAAATGAGAGAGAACAGAGTACCCTCATTACAGCAACTGGCAGCAGCTGATGTCTTTCTTCTCCCATAGCTCAACTGCCCTGCTTCCCAAACACAACACTCAGGATCCCAGAGTCCCTTCCTTGCCGCAATAAAGCATCAGAATGGAACTTCAGCGTAGGTTAGGCATAAATTTGAGAGAGAAATAAAGCCGTTTCATGCATGCTAGGCTTGCAAACCCCAAACTATGAAATGGGAAAAAAAATCATTAAAAGATACAGATAAGCCTTTTGGATCATGATGTATGAGACAAGTGCAAATCAACAATAAATTGCTATGAGGGCTAATAGATCACCCTGGCAGTAGGAGTGATGTCTGAGGACAGACTAGGTTCAGATTAGGATGATTTTGTGTTCTTACTTGAGAACTCCTGATCTGCCCTTCCTTCTCCCAGTGTGGGTTGAAGTAGGAAGGGGGAAGGTGTCAAAGAATGGCTGGTGTGAAATAAGATATTAAAGCAGAGAATACCAGTTTGTAGTTTCCTTTGAGAATTAAATGATTCTCACTTGGATTCTTTGTACAAGGAGATCCATGAGCACCAACCTTCAAATTAACAGTAAGACATATAAATTGGATGAGGCCAGCTCTGAATTAGAGAAGAAAAGGAGCTAAATGCCTGGCTCCATTCACATGCCAGTAAACACTAGGGATACCTGATTGGGGTTCCTTGTAACTGTAACAGCTATTAAATAACACCTAAAAATGAACAATTATGAAGCAAAGCACGGTGGTAGATGCCAAGGACACAAAGGTAATTATGACTCAGGCCCTGACTGCTTTGAAGGAGCTTACAATCTTATGAGGCAAAAGATCATCCCAAAATATCTGATGTAAACGAATGAGATAAAAGCAACAGAGAGGTCCAAGCAAAATGCTGTGGGGAATTTGAGGAGTAAGGGCTGTCATTTTCACGTAGGTGAAGGGAATCTGGGAAGAACTCATGGAGGAGGCAGTACCTAATTGAGCCTTGAAGGACAAAGAGGTACTTCCACAGATGGTGGGATTGGGGAGCAGGGTAGCACAATCCAGGCTTCAGGGATGATATGAGCAAAAGTGAGGAGGCAGCAATGGGCAGGATGAGAACAGGGATGGGAAAGGATACAATTTGGCTAGAATGTAATGAAGGGGAATAGCATAAGACTAGACAGGGAAATTTGAGTCAGACTGCAGAAGTCTTTGGGTGCCAGAATCAATTTATGCTTTATTCAGTAGGTAATGGAGAAAAGATTTTGATAACTTGGTTGGAAATACATTAGGAAAATCAGCTAGGAAGGACTGGAGAGGAGATAGGCTAGAGACGGGAAAAGCAGTGGGAAGGCTATTACAAACAATCTGGGAAAAAAGAGAGAAGAGCTTGAGATCTAGGATGTTTTCAGTGGGAATGGGAGTTAAAGAAGGAATAAAGAAGAGAGATCGTGGAGGCAGAAACAGCATAACTTGGCAATTCACTGGACCTTTGGCTGTTTGTAACTTCCTCTTGGTTATTTTTACCCCATTAGTTCCCCTGTATTTACCGGCAGTAAAAAGCCCCCATCAAACCTACAAAGAACTGTGTGCTTGTTCCGGGATGAGAACAGAGTTGTTGTAAAACTATGTTTTGGAAAAGCTTAACAGAAGGGAAAATGGTGACAGTAGAAGGGCCTACATCAACCTGTCCCTGAGTCCCACAGGAAAGAAAGAGCAAATGAGGTTGGATGGGGCCAGATGCCTGGGAGAAGTCCCAGGCATTCAATTAGATTCAACAAACATTTATGAAGCACCTCCTATAAGCAAGGTCCTGTGCTCGATATTGGAATACAAACCCAAAAAATCCCTGCCCCTGCTTTCGGAGAATTTGTATTCTACTGGGGAGTATTGGCCAAATACACGTACACATAATAGATAGGAGGCAATTGGAGGTAAGAGAAAGCACTAGCAATGAGACAGATCAAAGAAGACCAGCACAGGACCAGATAAAGTGAAAAATGAAAACACAGGCAATGAATATTCATTCACTCAACTGAGCATTTTTTAAGACCTTACCATGCTCAGCCCCCAGCTAAGCACTGGAGGTTCATAGGTTTTTAGTCCACTACCTGTCATATATTCACTGTCTACACCAAGGAAATGAATATGTCTTTGGTATATAAATTTAGGTGGTTCAAAGAGGGCTTTCCTCACCACAGTCCTGTGAGGCAGAGTCATGCTTCATTTACATGTGAGGAAACGGAGGCTTAAACAGGGGCAATCTTTTGCCCAAGGTCACGTAGCTAGTAAACCCAGAGCTTAAGATTAAAGCCAAAAATCTTCTGATTCCAAGGGCAGGACTCCCGCCACTAAACAGAATCCCTAAGCACTTTCAGATTCACTGAAGAGAGGGAGAGACTGATGAAAGGCAAAATATATACATACATATATATATAATATATACATGCATATATGTGTGTATATGTATGTATATATGTATATATATACATACACATATATATACACATACATACACGCACACACACACACACACACATACACACACATATATATATATATATATATATATATTTCTTTTATGGCCTGGAAATGTTGGTTTCTGTATTTCTTTCACCCAGGCTACTGAACTTTCAGCCAGCTAGGTGGCACAGTAGATAGAGTGCCAGCTCTGGAGTCAGGAGGACTGGAGTTCAAATCCAGCCTCTGGCACTTACTAGCTGTGTGACCCTGGGCAAGTTATTTAACCCTGTTTGCCTCAGTTTCTCATCTGTAAAATGAGCTGAAGGAAATGGCAAACCACTTCAGTATCTTTGCCAAAAAAAAACAAACAAATGAGGTCACAGAGAGTTGGACATGACTGAAATAATTCAACAATAACACTAGACTCTCAATGGTGGAGAGGATGTTGAAGAGATGGTATATAGGGAAGTTATGGAATAAAATCACAAGGGCATCTGCCCCACTGAAGGTTCCTGTAGGTGGAGAGGAAACCTGATCTAATGAAATGTTCCCTCTGGTCCTCCCCGTAATCATTGCCCTCAGGAAGGGGAATAACTTTGACCCTTAGAAGATGAACAGCATCTTTCTCCACTTGAATTGCCCAGGCTGAGATAGATGACCCTATCCCCAAAACAATCTCAACCTCCTTGCAAAGAAGTCTCCTTTTGTTCTACTTCTCTGTACCCATATTCTAGGTTTTTCCTAAAATAACAAGTCACTTCCCTTCTCAAAGTCTTAGTTCCCTCATCTGTAAAATGGGGATGATTAATCAATCAATTAGTAATTTTTTATTAAGAAGCATTATATGTGAGATAATGCTCTAAGTGCTGGGTTTGCAAAGGCAAAAATGGATCTCAGTTTTCTCATTTATAAAATGAGGAAACTGGATGGCTTTTGAGAACTCTTCCAGTTCTAGATCCTTGAGCTTATGATCCAGTCTTTGCCATCTTACATTCACTTGAGGGAAATACGTGTGTGTGTGTGTGTGTGTGTGTGAGTGTGTGTGTGTGTGTGTGTGTGCGTGTACATACATAAATATTTACAGGTGTTAACAATAGCCCAGTGGCACCTACAAAAAAAAACCTCCATATCTGGGCTCAGGGAAATCAGAGTTAGTGCTGGGTGACCCTGACCCACAAGTAAGAGAATAAGACTCATCTCAAATTCTATGGCTCATTGACCCCACCCTAGAGTAAAACTCTGGGGAAATTTTCTTAAAATATAGCTTAAGTATGGTGTCTTCTAGGGTTACCCCAAAAGTAACAGCACTTCTTAGAAAAGTTACTCAATATGCAAAGGAGTAGGTATTAGGTATAGGATAGCTATTAATTTCCTCTGCCACAAAAGAGATTTTTAAAAATTTTAATATTTTAAAATAAAAAACAAAAACTTGTCAGTGTACATTGATAAATGCCAAAAAGCATAAAACAATAATCTGTCATCTGAATTGGTAGAAAAGGTTCACCACAGACTTGGGGGGATGCTGAACAAATTTTGTTTCACCTTAGTCTGTATCTCTAAGTAGGAACTCAGTCTTGAGGTGCAGATCTTCTAGTTAGCTAGACACGCATTGCACCTTGTCCAGATGGTGATCATCTTCTCCAAGAAATGTGTAGCTACAGGAAGAATCTTCCATTGGACTGCTCTATAACCTTGAACTTCTTGAGCTCACAAGGGAGCCATGAAGATTTGAAATAAAATCTCAACATCACTTTTCCATTCTCTGTGCTCAGGGAAAGAAACATAAAGCAGAGGCAACTGAGGACTAGAGATTCAGTCTCAGGCTCACCTAGGCAAGCCATGTTTTTGTGGCCATATGGATATTAGCACCATTACTCCGCCCATCTCACCGCGTTGTTGTGAGGTTCAAATGAGATTATGAAAAGTAGGCTATTTATTATTGTCAGGAATGGAGAATCTAAAAGACCCTGACCCTTTCTGGGACCTGAAATCAAGCAGAAATTTTGAAACCCTGCCACCAAAGAGCATGTTTTTAACTGAAAAAATATTATTTGTAAGAAACAAAAAAATGAGATTGCCTTTGCGTGCCTGGCCAATGTGAGCTCATTAGCAGAAATACAATGAGATGCAATCAGTGAGAAGGCAGCTTTGGTAATTACTCATTAGCCTTATGGACCAGAATAATTACCATACCAGAAATCCTACATATTTGATGAGCTGCAGCAGAATAAATTCACACAGTCTTTTCCCCCAGAAAGAAGTGAAATATCTCCCATGTGCCTGTTTGCTCTCTGGAGGCTATCCATTTTTCTCCAGAATCACTAGACAATAACTCTGGAGACAGTTTCATGATCACTCAGTTTCCTCATCTATAAAATAAAGATAATAATAATAGCACCTATTTCCCAAGATAGCTGTGAGAATCACACAAGATAATATATGCAAAGCTTTGCAGACCTCAAAGCTCTGCAGACTGTATAAATGTCAGCTTTTATTCCAGATTATTTTAGAAAGATACTGAATATTAGAATTGGAAGGAACCTTGGAACATAGAACATAGAATGTTAGGGATTAAAGGGCCCTTAGAACAAAGAACACAAAATGTAACAACTAGAAAGACCCTTAAAAGACAAAGCACAGAATTATCATCACCTTGATCATAATCATCAGAACTAGCTAGCTTTTATATAGCACTTTAAAGTTTGCGAAGTGCAGTACAAATATCATCTCATTTTTTTTTTGCCTTTTGGTGAGGCAGTTAGTGTTAAGTGACTTGCCCAGGGTCACACAACTAGTAAGTGTCAAGTGTCTGGTCTGAGGCCAGATTTGAACTCAGGTCCTCCTGACTCCAAGGCCGGAGCTCTAGCCACTGCGCCACCTAGCTGCCCATATCATCTCAGTTTATTGTCACAAACACCCTGGATTAATATGAGCTGCTATGTTGCAGAAAGTAAAATTCTTAGCTATTACTATCTCCATTAAACAGATAAGGAAACTAAGGCAGAAAAAGATTAAGTGACTTGCCCAGGGTCACATGGCTATTAAATAACTAAGGCCAGATTTTAACTCAGAAGAGTTGCTATTTTTGTGACCCTAGGGAAATCATTTGACCTCTGTCTGCCTTAGTTTCCTCATCTGGAAAATGAGGATAATAATAACACCAAACTCCTAAGGTGGTTGTGGGGCTGCATTTGAACTCAGGTCTTCCTGACACCTGCTCCACTGTGCCACCTAGCTGCCACCTCTGGTAGGAGTGTAAGAAACCTTAGACCATAGGTTTGGAAAGGATCTGAGAGATCCTCTGGACCAGGACCTCATTTTACAGGCCATTTCAAGAAGGAGCTAAGTCAATAGTATCAAATACTAAGGAAGAGAATAAGAACCAAGCCAAAGGAATACTAAGATAGGGCAAGGCTTGGTCTGTCTCCGACCCTCTCCCACTTCCCATCTGTGAGGGAGCGCCGACTGTGAGTCCAGGCTTACCAGGCAGGTGTTGTTGGAAAACCCCAAATACCATCATAAGAGAGTGGAAAGAGTAAGGGCATTAGAGTCAGAGGACACAGGTTCAAATCCCACCTCAGATACTTCCTATGTGACTGTGAGCAAATCAATTCCTTCCCCTCTGTTTTCTTGTCATATAGTAAGCCCTCAATAACTTCTGGCACACACTATGCCCATAATAAGTGCTAGCACATAGTAAGTTCATAATAAATGTTCATAGGTTGATTATAATAAATGTTCATAGATCTGTAGAATGTGGAGCAGGGAGGAAGGACAGGCTAGATGTCCTCCGAGGTCCCTCCGAGCTCTAAATGTATGGTTCCATGATCCTTCAGAAGTTCCCCTCCACCACCTCTCCCCAAATGAAGACACCTCCCTGACAAAAAGGCAATGATCAGAAAGGTAGCTTTGCAAACCAGAGAAGAGCAGCATCCTGGAAGACAAGAAAGAGAGAATTCAGGAGGAGAGATGAGGTCATCAATAGCATCCAATACCGTAGAAAAGTCAGAGGATGAGGAGAAAAGGGCCCCTCACTTTGTGAATTAAAAGGTTACCTTGGAAAGAGCAGTTTCAATAGAGTAATGGTGGTTATAGAGTGAGAAGTTAAGAAGGCAGTGGAAATGGTGAATGTAGAACTGACTTTTCCTAGAAGTTTGGCTGTAAAGGGGAGGAGAGATGGCAGAGAGTCAAAGAAGATAGTTCAAGGGGCCAGAAGAATCAAGTTTTGGAAGATAGCAGAGTATCTGAGCCTGCTTATGAACAGAGGAGAAGCGAGCCTATGCAGAGGGAGAGAAGAGAGATAACTGCTAGAGCAAGGTTCTGGAAGAGATGGGGACAACAGAACACAGAGCAAGTGTTCTTAACCTTCTGTCTGTGAACTTGTGTTTCTAAGCTTTTTGAAGTTTAAAACTGTACTAAGACTTTTTAGGACATGCTATGTTTTGATAAGTATATCTCAATATAATTTGTTTCCATAGTAATCCTATATATTTTGTGTATTTCAAAACATTATTCCAATGAGGATTTGATAAGCTTCACTATGCAACCAAAGGAGTCCATGACACCAAAATCTTTAGAAGAATTAACCCTACCCAAAAGGGGCATCATGTCTTCTTCTGAGACAAAAGAGAAGAAAATGAAGACCCAGGGGTTTGGGGGTGGTGGAGATGGAGGGAAGTGACATGGAGATGGAGGGAAGTGACATGGAGATGGGACCATGAGGAGAGCACAGGTTTTGGATGCCTGTGAGATAGAATGCTGTCTTCTTTTATCTCCCCCATGTCAAAATCTTGCACAAAGACAAACACACAGGAAGTCTCAATTGGTTGATTGATGAATTGGTTTTGTGGGTGGGTCAGTCCCAGCTATTTATCCTTTAGGGAATACAGATGGGGTGCCAAGATCCATGGTTTTTTGCCAAGTGCCATATCTGCCCAGCTTTTATAGCTGCAGAGAATTGATTTGCAAGTTCTATGATCTCCCTTCAGCATCACAAGGGACAAAACATTTGCCAAAAAAAAAAAGAGGACATTACATCACTCACTAAAACTCTGGTCTATAATTGAAGAAGGGTGAACATCTGGACTATTAGAGTTGAAGTCCAGTGCCATTTGTCAGGGGAAGAAAATTTCTCCAGTCGACCTCTGGCTTTAATGTCAAAATTAATTCTGCCATTCTTCATATTTCATGAGTGGGTCACAGCATGTTCTGACTGTAGGGAGTTGAGACCTTAATTTAGATCCTGTCATCATGTGTGGGTTATAAGCTAAGTCCCTGGTCACTTCATTCAGGGAATTTGAAAATCCCACTTCAGTTAACTCAGCTTCCCTGGAGATTACAGAACATAAAATGTTAGAGCTAGAGGGGACCCTAGGATGTAAAACATAAAGCATAACATAGTTCAGTTATAACTGAAAGGATCTTTAGAACCAAATATCTTAGGAGTGTAACAACAAGGGGCATCCCCAACCCACAGGGCTGGTCATCCAGGGGATAGCCACTCAAGGTTCAAGGTTCTTTCGTGGATCTAACAGACCTTACTAGCACATTTACCTTTAGTAGTCAGCCAGTTGTTTCAGTCATGTTCAACTTCATGATCCCATTTGGGTACTGGATACTGGACACTGGAGTAGTTTGCCATTTCCTTCTCCAGCTAATTTTACATATGAGGAAACTGAGGCAAACAGGTTGAAGTGACTTGCCCAGTGTCACACAGCTAGTAAGTGTCTAAGGTTGGATTTAACTCATAAAAATGAGTCTTCCTGACTCCAGGCGCTGCACTCCATCCCCTTTGCCCCAGTCAGCCAGAGGTCCCAATTTAATCCAAAGCAAAGGCATTTAATGAATTGATTCATACGATCATAAGAAGAGGAAAACATCTTAAAAACAACCTAGGCCAACTCCCTCACTTTATGGGTGGTGAAACCAGGTCTCAAAGAGGTTAAATGACTTGTCCATTCACTTTCTGCCCAAGGGTAGTAAGTGTCATAACAAATATTTGGACCTCTATCCTCTGACTCCAGAGACAACACTTTTTCACAGTACTGGGAAAAGCAGCAACAAAACAATTCCATTGAAAACCTTTGGCACCCTCCCCCACAAAAATATACATCAAGAGGAAGAGAGGACACACGTGGGGAACATGAGGGAAGGGGCACATACATAAGAAACATGTGCAGCCAGGACCCACTCAAGAGAGAACTCATATCTCCGTCATTTAGGGACGTCATTCTGCTGCCCACCAAGCCTATTTCCTGCTAGTCTTATAGTATTCCCCCCTCCCCACGTTGGTCTCTCCACCAGGGGCCACTTGCCTATCTGCAGCCTTAGTAAAGAAAGGAGTCAGATGCTCCCCACAGCCAAATTCAATCTCCGCTACTGCTCAATACTAGGTAGGCAGCTAGGTGGTTCAGTGGTTCTGGAATTAGGAACACCTGAGTTCAAATTCAGCCTCAGACACTAGCTGAGTGACCCTGAACAAGTCACTTAATCACAATCTGTCTCAGTTTCCTCATTTGTAAAATGGGGATAGGGGACAGTTAGGTGGTGCAGGGATGGAGCACCAGCCCTGTAGTCAGGAAGACTTGAGTTCAAATCTGGCCTTAGACACATGATACTCACTAGCTGTGTGACCCTGGGTAAGTCATTAACCCTGATTGCCTCACAAAAAAATAAAATGGGGGGGGGGTAACAATAGCACCTACCTCCCAGGGCTAGTGTGAGGAACAAATAAGATAATATTTATAAAGTGCTTAGCATAATGCCTGGAATATATGTTTAGTCAATATTTATTCCTTTCCCCTTCTCCTGTGTATTACTCTGCTCTGCTGAATGTTGTTCTCCTGATCCTGCTCAGCTGAGGCTGACTTCTGTCTCAGAGCAAATTCCTGACTATATCTCCTTCCTTGATACCCCCTTCCCCTTATGAAGGTTCTTGAGTAACTTAATGAGTCCTCAAAGGGATCCCAATGACAAGGTCTCAGAGTAAAGTTTGTCAAACAGGCCCAAAGGTAAAGTGAGTTAAACCATCCTTTTCCCATTATCAACAAATTTTAGTGCTGCTTGCCAATCTGTCTCCCTTTCCAGACAGTGCCAGGGACACAGAGCCTTCCCCATCCAGCCTCAGTCTCCTTTCTAGACTCTAGGAAGACACTTGCCACTTTATTATTGATTCGATGTGTTCAGTTTCCATTACCCCCATTGGACCATATTGGGCCTGGCTATGCCCCAACTTAGTTGGAGATGGTTGACTACATGGTGGGTGACCCTTCTTGACTCTTTCTTTTTCATCTTGGGCTGCCTCTGGACTTCTGGGAAGACCCACTCCTGGGAAAGAGTGCTGAGTACCCATTGGCTGTAGCATCAATCAAGGACCATATTCTCCTATATTAGAGAGCAGTGACCTTCTATCATATTAATCAGTCTTCTCTGAATGTATTAGGCCTGAAATGAACTGAGAAAATCAAGTTTCTTTCTGGATGAAGATCCTGGAGGCTGAAATAATGGTGTCCCTTAAGGTCTAGTCTCCATACAGTTTCTGTAACTGTTACTTCTACTCTCAAGCTATTATCTTTCCCCTAATAGATCATACCTGGAATTTTTCAACTCTCCTAATAATGTTGATGAAAATAATCACAAATTAATCATGAATAATCTATTGAATATATAAAGCTTTAACATCTATTTAGCAAGGAAGCATTATGTCCTAATGTTAAGCCAATCAATCAATCAGCAGGCATTAATTAAATGCATACTGTATACCACTGTGGTATAACAATCTCACAGAATTGTTATAAAGAAGGCACTTTGTAAATGCTGTAAACCTTGAAGCACTATAGAAATGTGTGTTGTTATTGTGAATTCACAGTCATCTGAAAAGGCACTGGATTACATCCAGACAGAGAGTGAAGGGGTCATGGGATAGCTCAGAATAGAGAAGTGTCAGGCAGACACAGGAGCCTACACCCAGATGATTGCTCCACACCATGAATCCCTTCTTCCTTCCCTTGGGAGAAAACATAAGTTGGACAAATTCACTTCAACAAATTCAATATTTGTTAAGTTCCAAAATATTTGTTGGATTTCATGTTGCAGCTGTCTAACCTATTAAATAATAACTACTGAATTTCACATCATAACCTGTTTAAATTAAACTGTTTGTTGTCCATCCCAGGCATCTTAGGTAGAGTCTGAATCTTAGCCTAGGGTCTTTTCTGCCTGTTTCCTTTCCTCTATCCCTAACCCCAAATCCTCTATCCCTAACCCCTAACCCTCAGTGCCTTCTTCCCAGTGCAGGTGGGACAAACTATAGAAATGGTGGTTTGATCTCACCCAGGGCTATGGTCCTTTCCCCTAGAATATTCTTTCCTAAGATTCATCCATATAGTCTGTGGTTCTCCCCCCGAGGGAGACCTTCATCTAACATTCTCCCCTCTACCAAAGCTATTACCTGCCCCTCATCTCTTACAATTCCTATCTAGCAGGCTTCTTTCTTTCAGGATTATAGTCCTCTTTCCCAGGATTCTTTCTCATTTAACAGTCCCCCTCAATATCTTTAAGACTATGCAGGTTTATGGGCTTTAAGAAACTATGATGTGTTTGGTATTTCCCATCTCATTCTCACCATTGTCTCTGTTTTCCCTCTTCCCACCCACCCCCAGTTCAATATTCTTTAAGTTGGTATAAATAATTGGGAATAGGGACTCTAAGAGGGGAGGGAGGCTGTCTGGATGTGAATATAGATTCCGTAAGAGTAGAGACTATTTCTTTCTTTTTTTTGCCTTTGTATCCCTAGCAAAGTATTTTTCATAGAATATTTATTGAATTGTTAAATTGAATTGAAATGTGCAATTTTACACACCCATTATGTGATTTAACAAGGGAGATACTCTCAGGCAAAAGGGAGCCCAGTGGTAGGTGCCAAAGGGTTGAGCTAACCTGAGCCTGGACAACTCACTAGGCAGGGCCATGTGCTGGCCTCTGTGGACTAGGATCAGTGCCCAGCACATGCCGAGCATAGACCCTGTGGTTGCTCCTCTCAGGGAGAAAGAAGAAAAGAAAATAATAAGAAAACTTAGGCCATCCATCTGTGAGAGTTCTGGAATGACTAGTTCCAGCGACTGAAATACCTAAGGAGGCATGGGGCTATGAGAAGGAATTTAGGGTGAGAGTTGGGCCTGGAGAGGACCTACTAGGGAGGAGGAGTGAGATGGGTTCAACATTCCCTCCCCTTTCTATGTTGTTTTCATTTACTTCAATCATTATTCCCCTGCCTCCTGTCTCATAAACTCAATCACACTAAACATTTGAAATTTAATATAATGGAATCACACTTTGTCAGGGGCTAGGTTCTAAAGTCATACGTAAAGTTTGACAATCGCATATAGTCAAAATGACTCTTGAAAATCCCTTAAATCTCTTGTACTGTATAGTAATCTTTAAACAGTTATACCTGGAAAGGAGCTAGTGTTTCTTTAAAAAGAAGGCAATCTGTATCAGAGAACAAATGTGTTGTAAATGATTGCTATGGAAACAAATGAAAATTTTATTTTTCACATACTCAGCTCAAGATATTGATCAGGAGAGAGGCAAGAAATTTTATTCAAACAGAAAACAAAAACAGGGAAACAGCTGGCAGGAAAACTAATGAATAATTAGAGGGAAATATTCTTTAATGGACTTTTCACATATTTGTGATTACATTAGAGGGTAATCACACCACCACATAACTCTTTCTTATTACATAGCACATAAGAACACAAAAGCAGGCATGAAGTGATGGCTATCCAGGCATACCAGACCCTGTTCTGCTCTGAAAGGGTTTTAGCTGATTCCATCCTTCTTCCTTCTCCAAGTACAACCATATTAGCATAATAGACCAACCACAAAGAATCCTTGCTTCTCCTAGTTTCTAATGTGGTCAGCCTCAAGATGAGAGAAGTTGGTGCATTCTTCAGGGTTCTTAGCCACTGCTGCTTGCCTGGATCCACAACTCAACTGACATGCCTTTCTTATTATGGTAACCAGAGAGGGCCTTCCCTACATACCACATACGTAACCACTTGTTCACCTACATACAAGGTGAGCCCTAGTACGAGGGCCAGGTGAGTTTCTTGCTTTTGTTAAGCTCCTTTACCTGACTTTTGTGCTTGATGTTGCAACCTCCATTATGGTAGGTAAGGGGCTAAGTAAGGATGGTGCTAGG
>NW_020953949.1:1962039-1989135 GCF_900497805.2 Vombatus ursinus | reverse complement strand
ATAATTAACAAGTGTCTTGGAAATAGATGGAGATCATGCCCAAAAATCAAATAGACAAAGCCAGAAATCCAGCAGATACCAACTCCATGGGGCCTGGCAGGAAAGCTGATCTGAATTGAGAACAAAAAGTCCAAAGCCAAGGAGAGGAAGAGTCCACACAGAGTAAGAAACAATAGAGTGATATTTTATGCCTGATCCAGCTGAAGGCCATGTTGCTTTAGATTCAGACACCATGCCCCATTTTCTTTATTCATAAGCCCCAAAGGCTGGTACCACTATCTAGTTATATGTTGGCACACCCTGCTCTGCCACCTGGGGTCCCCTTCACCCAGTACCCATGCAAAAAAGGTTACAGGGTTCCTGCCTCCTCCTCTCATCCACTTTAATTGCTCAGAAATAAGCACACTGCCCTCTCTAGGTTTTACAAGAGGTTTTTGTTGTTATCGTTGTTGTTTGTTGTTGTTGTTGTTGTGGATGGGCTTTTAGAACCTAGGATGGTAGAACTGGATAGGCCCTTAGAAGACTATCAGAGCTGGAAGAGACCTTAGAATAGAACACGGCATGTCAGAGATGGAAGGAGCCTAAAAACATAGAATGTCAGAACTGGGAGGGACCTTAGAGCTTTCCTAGTCTGACCTACCTCATTTTACAGGTCAGATCAAAGTACGGAGAGGCAAGCGACTTACTCGAGGTCATACTAGTTAATTATAGAGTCAGGATTCAAACCTAGTTCACTCAACTACTAGTCCAGTGCTGTTTCCATTTATGAGATACACAAAATGTAAGTAACTAGGGGAATGGTATCTAGTTGGGGCCCCATTACTATTGTCACCATGCTAGATGGTAATTGCCCCAGCATTGTAGTGAGCAGTCTAACTCTGAGTGTCAAAGCTCTCTAGGGATCCGGTGGCATTTTGTGCATATTCATTACTGATCCTTCCCCAGAGTTATCTGTATCTCTCAAACTCTTGATCTTTGCAAAGTCTTGTCTCCTCCTTTAGTCAGACTGACAGCTGAGAACAAAGGTGTTCCTGTGCCTGCCTTCTCTTTCCCTGTGGGAAGCCCAGGCAAAACCCAGGGGATTCAGTGGCACTCAGTCCTCATCCTATCCAACTTTCAGGGAACCCAGAGTGAGTGACATTCCTCCCTCTTCTGAGACAGGAACTGCATGAAGGATTGTTTTCACCCTTCTCCCAGAACAGCTGTCAAGGAAATCTGTTCACGAGGATAACTGTATGCTTGCCTTGTTATGAAATGATTTGGGACAAGGAGGTTAGGGGCAAGTACACACGCCCACAAGTGCATGAACAAGTACACTGAAATATGTACACAGAGGCACTTGTGCACATACATACATAATATGTGCACATGTCCCTAGGCACATACAAACAAACATGCATAAAATCCATGAGGGCAGGAATTGTTTCATATTTATCTTTATCCCTAACACCTAGCATAGTGTCTGGCTTAATAAATGCCTACTGGTTGTTTTATTGATGATAGGTATACACACATGTAGGATATTCACAAATAGATACATATATGCACTGCACATTGATACATAAATTCACCTACATGTATGGGTACATTTGTGTGTGGAAAGGGCAATTCATATATCCAAGGCACATAGGAACATACAAAAAGAAACAAATCCACATTTCTGCATTCATCTAAAGATACTAACAAATGCACAGGTGCATTGGCCCACATGCCCACAAGCTATAGAAAGCTTGAGAACCAGTTACTCTGTGGCTTGAATGAGGAAGTCCTCTCTGAACCTAGCAGTTGGACACGTGATTCTTCAATATCAACTTGCTTCTTTTTATCTGGACTAGTTACTGGGAAGGAAGGAGGCAAGAAAAGACCAAATCAAGCCTCCAGTTTAGAGGAAAAGGGTTCCTCCTCCCTTGCCCTTCATGTGCTGCTTTCTGATGGTGCAACCTGAAGCAACATCATTTGTAAGGTGAAGAAGATGGACTGGATGACCTTCCAACTCTAAATCTGGTTCTCTCTTCATTTAGCCCCTCATGGGCTTTTGTTCTGGGCAAGATGGGGCCAGTGGGGACAGGGGGAAGGGAGAGGGTTGTCATAAGGTACATTCAGGATTTCTCCTAGATGCATGACCCTTTCCACCTTCCACATACACTGATTCTCTAAGGAACAGCCAAAACCACAATAGTAAAACCAGCCTAGACCCGATCTGACCCAAAGTTAGGTTGGAACAATTAATAATCATAGTAACAAAATAATGATGGCTAGTATTTATATAATGTTTTAGGGTTTGCAAATTGCTTTACTACATATTATATTATTGCGTTTGAAATTGAGTCCTGATTCTGAGGCTATTATGTCTCAGTTGAAGAAACCAAGATTGAGAAAGATTAGGTGACTTGCTTAGGGTCACACAGCTAATAAATATCTGAGGTAGGATTCTAACTCTTCCTGACTTCTAGTTCCATGTTCTATCCATGATGCTGCCTTGCTGCCTTCTACAGCATCTCTGCAGCAGTCTTCTCCCACACTCTGTAATACAAGCTCACAGACAGCCTTGAATCAGAGCAAAATAGTGGGACTCACAGGCCCTGTGGATAGAGGAGAGAATGCCAGAACCTTGATTCTTTCCTTCTCATCCTCTTTACTCTGGGAGGAGGAAACCACTTTACTTTGCAAAGAATGAACCCCTCCTAGAAAAAACTCCCTGAGATCTAGCTTCTATCCATGCAGGCAAAGCCCTGCCATTAGGTCTAGGGTTGCTTTTGTCTCCCCCTAGTGGGACCATGTGCAGGAGAGAAGGTGAGGAGGGAAGTGTAGCATGGAGTCTTTTTCATCTATGCATGCAGGAGGGGCAAAGAGGCAGGTCCAGGATCACAAGGAAAATGATACAATTGCATCATGAAGAGAGCTGAGAGAGAACAATCCCAACTCCAAATATTTTCTGATAAACAGAAGGGATAGCTTTTGTTTATGAGACTTTTTGGGAGGAAGGGGTTTTGTGACTATGTCATTTTTGCTCCCTGTTTGTTTCTCTGCTGCTACTGGCAGTAATAACACTTAGGAAATGAAGCAGGCCTTGGTTCAGGGATAAGAGGGGAGGGGGGAAAGGGGCACGTCTTGAGTTCTGTTCCACAGAAACCATCCAAGTGTTAAATATGGTATCCACCACTGGGAACTCTTTCCAGGTGACACAAGATGGAGATCATGGCAGCCATGCAACTCAGAGGCCAAATGTGTAGCCCCTGTTGTGATCCCCTCTGTGTCCTGGCTCCAAAATAGCATGGGTCTTGACCATGGTCCATAACCAGATACTCAGGGGAGTATGCCACATGAGTTCCTGACTGTCTTCTCTGAAAGGTCAGCAACCAAGACCTTAAAAAAAAACAGAGTGGGGAATGGGAACAAATACTTGGTTAAGGATGGATTATATTAAATTACCCCTGAGGTCCCTCCCAACTCTTAGAGTCCATGATACTATAGCCTCATGAAACCCCAAATGACCATAACTGAGTCTCTGCATGCCTCCCAAAGCCTAGTAATAATAAGAATTTTTAAACTAACATTTATATAGTTTTAAAATTTGAAAAATAGTTTACCTATGTTATCTCATTTGATCCTGATAATAATCCTGTGAAGTGGATGCTATTACTATCTCTATTTTACATTTGAGGAAACAAAGACTGAGAAAGATTAGATGTCTTGCCTAGGGTCACACAGCTAATAAAGTGTGAGGTAGGATTCAAACTCTTCCTGACCCCTAGTTCCATTTTCTATCCATTGTGCTGCCTAGCTGCCTTCTTCTGTAGTCTCTCTCTGCTGCAGTCTTCTCCCACAACATATCATGAATCTCATGAGGATAGACTTGTTTAGAACTTTGTACAGGAAAATCTTAACTTAATACCTTCCCCATTCAGGTTCGGGTAGAGACTTTAAAGCTCATCTCTGTTGCTCAGCTCCAGCATCCATTGCTAGCACTGAGAAGACAGAAAAATCCAATTCAAAACTAATGGTTGGTGGAGGTAAGGGAGGAGGTAAGCCAATGTCAAGGTAGCATAGAAGAAAAGAAAAAAAGTGGCAGGAAAGATGTCCTAGGCATGGGAAAGGTCCTCTTTGGAGAAGGGATGGGGGCAGGGCTTATGCCAGCAGGAGCACAAGGAGCACAAGAACCTGTGCTCCTAGTTACAGAGTTGAGAACAATTCTTGGAGTCCTATGTCCTTGGGCAGAGTGAGGAACTTTGTCCCATCTTGAGTGCTTAGAGATACTCATGGTAGATCTCATGGCTTCTTTTTCCTTGGAAAATATTAAGAACAAAAGAAAAGTCTAGAATAAGTGAAATAGTATTTATTAAGTGCTTACTATGTATAAACACTAGGTTTAGTGCTACAAACCCAAATAGAAAATCAAGATGGTCTCTGCTTTCAAAAAATTTGCACTCTAATTAGGGGAGGCAACATATACAGGAGAGGTCAGTTCCAGGGCAGATGGTAGGTCCTAGTGGAACTTAGGGTATAATGCAGAGAAGACAGGCCTAGAGGTCCACCATCTTACTGGGCGGAAGATAGTGGATGACTCCTGGCTCAAGTGAGTGGTGTCAAAGACCATTTCCCTGCCCCACATATGGTAGGTAAGAGGTAATAATAGCCCATGCAGCTGCTTCCTACAGGGGTGAAGATGGTGGGGGGAGATGGTTCAGCAACCAACTGGACATCCAGGACCTGTAATGAATAAGACATTAGAGGCTGGTGCACAGAAGAAGAAAGACTCCTCACAACCAGTTCCTGCTGGATCCTCAAGCTACCCATTGGAATATGGGCATGCAAGTGGGCTGGGGCAGGAGAGGGGAGGAGATCTTGGCTCCCCATATCACCTGCTCTTGCTAGGTCCTCCAGATATCATAGATAATCCAAGATCATCTCTAAATATGGCTTTCCAAGGTTCCTAAGGGGGTCCTTTGAAGAATAGTTGTGGAATCATATAAAGTGACATCCCAGCCAGTACTGCTTAGAAGTTGGGAATCTATTTTCAAATCCCAGCTCTACTACTAACTTTGTCAGGTCATTTAACCCCACTGAGCCTCAATTTCCTCCTCTATAAAATAAGGATAAGATAAGGATAAGACAGTTACACTATCTCACAAGGTCATTGTGGAAGAATTACTTCGAAAACTGTAAAGCACTACATGAATATGAGCAGTTGCTGTAATCTTTTACCACCAAGTCCTTACTTCTTAAAACTTTTTTTAACAGACCTGAAATTTCATTGATATAGAAAAACTCCAACAAGGAACTTCTTCATCTGATATTAGTCATGTTTGTTCTGCAATCTCTGATCTTAGAGAGTTGCTTGGGGGCACTGAGAGGTTGAGACTTGCTCAGGGTCACAAAGTCAATATTTAGCAGTGGAGGGACTTGAACCCAGGTCTCTATCCACTATGCCATGTTATCTCTCTTTAAACCTAAACTTATAAACATTTAAAAATCAATTCTCGCTCTACTCTTTCCTATATCCTATTCCTCTGACTCCCAGATCTCTCTTTCTCCCCTACTCTAGGTCAGCCCCACCTTGACTAATAATTGTGCTGAGACTGTGGAGCTGTCCAAGGTAGTCCTACTCTGATGTTTCATTATGGTGTGGAGGTAACCTTAAGGTCTCAAAGGTTATGCTGCTGGAACAACAAAGATTTAGACTAACAAATTATCAGTTGTTCATGTACTGAGGTAACCAAATACGGAAAGGCTCCTCCCCAGATAGATTACCATCAGGGTTTTTGTTTTGTTTTGTTTTGTTTTGTTTCATTTTTGTTTTGGGGTTATTTTGTTGTTGGTTTTTGTTTTGTTTTGTTTTTTTGTTAGAGTAACTCCTAAGGCAGGAAAAGGTTGCAATCTGTACCAGTGGAAGGAATAACTACACTGATAAAATCCCAGATCCTTAAATTCAAGTCAAATCAACAAGCATTTATTTAGTGTTTTCTATGTGCCAGGTACTATGCTAAGTTCTAGGAATGCAAATACAAGCAGAAAGAATGACAGTCCCTGACCTCAAGGAGCTTACATTCTCATGTGGAAAGACAGCAAACAAAAGGGAACTGAAAAGCGGGGGGGCAGGTGTGGAGCAGAAGATACCCGTTTGGGGACATGGTAGAGAAAGTCTCGAGAATCAAGAGTGGAGTCTGGGAAATAAGATATAGAGGCTATGGGGTATAGAAATCTATCCCGCCTTACAGGAAAATAGAAGGGGAAGGGGATAAGAGAAGAGGGGTGATAGAAGGGAGGACAGATTGGGGGAAGGGGTATTCAGAATGCACACCATATTGGGGCAGGGGGAGGGGAGAGATGGGTAGAAAATTTGGAACTCAAAATCTCGTGGAAGTGAATGTTGAAAACTAAGAATAAATTAATTAATTTTTAAAAAGAGTGGAGTCTGGAGAGGATGAAAACATGGATGTCCTGTTGTTTTGTTTTTGTTTTGTTTTGTTTTGTTTTCTTAAAATGGAGGTTCTGGGAGGAACCTGCCAATCAGAGGAAGGGGTGTCAGGGGCAGGGAGTATTTCCAGTGTGAGAAGTCAAAAGGTGGAGTGGACTTCTAGTGTGAGGAGGATTCTGTGGCATGGCAGAAAAAATTTGGAGAGACTAGAGCCTGGAGAGGAATGACTAGCCTAGACATTTTCCTTAAAATAGAAGTTCTAAGTAGAACCAGTCAAGCAGAGAAAGGAGCTCCAAGGTCCTGGGAGTATTAAAATATTTGAAGCAGCAGGACACAAAACGTTTGGTTTCAAAAATGGTATTGTAATAGATCTCAATGTCCAAGATTGACACGAGAAAGACTAGAACCTGAAGGCAGAAAGGAAGAAATATGATCATTGCAAATGGTTGTCTTTCTCTATCTACTATACGCAGGACTTTCTCTGACCAGTCCAATGTTGATTAAGTGGATTTGAATATGAAGGGTGGGTGGAAAATGCCAATCAAATCTGACTGTCTCTCATAAAATGTGTTGCTATGCATATCTCTTGTAAAGGATTCCTTGGACTCTGATCCTCAGTTTTAGGGCTCTTCCTTGCTCCCACCTTCTCCCTTCTCTGCATTTTCCCTCATACTATTTTCTACCAGTCCTTTGCCAGCATCTCTCTAATACCAAAACAAGGGCCTCCTCCCCCACTGCACCCCTTGCACATAGGTAGTAGGTATTTGATAAGTGTTAGTTGAATTGGATTGTCCTCATTTCTCCTTACCCCCAGATCTATTGCCTGAGCCCTTTTTCCCCTTTTTTCCAGATCACCTGTCAGGCTCCATGGCAAAATCTGGCAAAACATGGAGAGGGTTCTCAGGAGCCAGCCTAAGATAAGCACATGCCACCCCAAACAGAACTATTTGACTTGTGCATAGCTGAACAGGGACCATTTCCAGTCTCTCCCAGGGTGCCTACCATATAGAATGGGATAGTTTTTTCTAAAGGCTAGAAAACTGTCCCTGAGACATGATTGGTTCAAAGGATAAGGGCCTGAGCCATTGACATGGCTTCCTGGTCACCTAGGGCATATAAGGACCCTCCTATGAGGAATCAACATCTCTCGGACTAGAAAGATGTCTCACTGCCACAAAAGTTAGCACAACCTGCTAACCCATCACTCCCTTCTGACCAGACATGTTTCCATATGTAATCTGGGAGGGTGTGGTGGGGATCTATCTGGACCAATGCTATATTCTTGCTAAGTATCCTTTCCACACAGTTCTTAAGAAAAAAATTTTTTTATTGTTGGTTGGCCTACAAACGCCTCATTTTATTCCAGTCCTGGTCCCAAACTATAAGAATGGCCCTAGTCTGGCCTGGTCCACAACACCTTGCAACTCTCCAAACTTTCTCTGAATTTTCCCAGGGCTACCATTCTAGCTGTACTGCTCTCAAGATGTTGCTCTAAGGAGCTCAGGGGAAATCACAGATTCCTTCTCCCTCAAATTCCCTCTTAATCTGATAGGAATTGTCCCAGAGAATTACATCATTTCCGCCACAACCAGATCACATACTGAGTCTGGCTAGTGACAGGGATCAGGAGGAGGAGGGGGAAAGGGAGAGAAAATGGACAATTTAATTTTATCCTGTCTCAGCCTCCAAAGAACATCCCCTCCCTTGATCAATGTCAGCAGCTTGGGGGAGGGAGTGTCTCCTTGAAAGTCTAGTCAATAGTTCGAAAGGGAAGACAATGGCCTGTACAGATGACATATGAGATTAAAAACTCACATTTATATGATATTTTAAGGTTTACAAAACTCTTTGTTTTAAGGTTTGCAAACCACAGCACCGTGACATAAGTAGTTTGTGTGTTTTTAGGTTCTTTATTTGATAGATGAAGAAACTAAGTCTCAGGGGAAGTAACTTGCTGAAGGTCACATAGCCATTTAGTTTGGGGCCTGGGATTCAAATCCGTGTCTCCTGATTCAAACCCAGGTCCCCTGACTCCAAATCCAACCCTTTTCCCACTGCAGTAGATGTAGTGTTAAGTGTGTCAGTCTTAGAATGAATGGGTGTTTACCTTACTCCATTTACTCGCACTGACATTTTAAATTTTGGTCCAAGCCTTTTCCTGCAGTATTTTGGGACAATCTTAAATCTAGTGGCTTCTCACCAAATCTCCCATTTCGTAAGACTTTTATTTGTTCTGATATTTTTATTTGGGGATGTGGGAGTGGGAAAGGAAAGAGCAATAGGAAATGCAGGGCTCTGGAGACCTGGATTTCTACCTTTCAATGGGTGATTTCTGAGCCTTGTGTATTCCCCTTCATTCCCCTGACCCAGTTTACTGCAGGCCCCCCAGTAACCCTGCCTAGGTCACTGCATGGTATACCTATTAAAAAGGCCCTGTCACTCTCCCCTTATCCCTATTTATGGTGCATACTATAAGCTCCTTGAGGGCAGGGACTGTCTCTTGCCTCTTTTTGAGGTGAAGATAGAAATTAAAATTGACAGGTCAAGGCAGAAGCTTGGATATGGGGGATGAGAGAAAATGAGAAATCTAGGATAACTCCTAGGTTGTGAGCCTGAGGAGCTAGGAGGATGGTGTTTCCCTCTATGCTAATAAGGAAGGGAGGAGAGGGGGACTAGTTTGAGATGGCTTAAAGGCAGTTAGAGATGGGAGATTGGTGGTCAGCAGAAAGATTAGGGCAGGAAAGATAGGTTTGAGAATCATTAGCATAGAGATGGTAATTAAATCCATGGGACCTAAAGAGATTGTCAAGTAAAATAGCTTAGAGGGAGAAGAGAAGAGGGCCCAGGACAGAACCCTAGACATCCCTGGCAGTGATCTGGAGGAGGACCTAGCAAAGAAGACAAGAGGAGTGATCAGATAGGTAGGAGGAGAACCAGGAGAGAGTGGTATCTGGAAAACCTGTGCTCCAAAGTCTACATGGACATTGCACTAGCCACAAGTGCTACACATGCTCATGATGTCTGAACTTATTCCATTCCCCATAGGGTTTGCTAGTACAGAGCCCCCATCACCATCAAGAGTTGTCACCAACTAATAACTTGGATATTTGGGAAATAAAATTTATTTATTTTGAACATATTATTTATGTAGAGTTAAATATTTGTTTATTTAGAATTGGAACTACGTTGATGTTTTCATGTATCTTCGATCTTCTCAATATGGACTCTCCCTCCAATAGTACAGACTGAAACCCACCCTTGCCTTCTCATCCTGCTCAATTCTTGCCAATGCCTTTCCATAAATATCCCTCAGGAGGTTCATCCAAGATACTAAGAGCCTTCCTTTAATCTAGATTTCTTTCCATCTGAAGAATGCAGACTGCCCATCAATGATGTCTTGCTCAGCCTTCCTCCTTTTCCAATTATAGATCTCACTGATGCTATCCTTTAAACCACTTCTCCTGTGCCATTCTTTGGGAGTAATTTTACACTTTTTTCTTTTTTTAAGGTGTAATGGATATTTAACTAATTTGGGCCCAGTCCTCAGAGCATATACAATATTCCCTGCTTGTTTCACTGTCAAATGTGGAATTTGGGAGGGCCCAACTTCAGGCTATGAGGGACAGAGGGACCGGCTCTGTGTAGCAAGGAGAAGCTTTGTTGTTGGCTTCAGAGGTAGAAGGTTTGGAGCTGAAATTGAGTTTGCAAAGCAAAAGGCTCAGGATGCCCCTTCCTTGCCCATTTTTGTGCTTTACTTTTCTCTGGGTGCTATTACTTCACATCAACTGAGTCCAGTGAGGATCTAGCCCTGAGAGCAATCTCCTTGATCTAGATCAAGTATAAACTGATTTAGCAGATAAGGAATGGTGTCCTGCAACTCATCCAATGGGCTATGCCTCACTTGGAAGTGAACTCGGTAGAAACTCCTCAAAAGGAGAAAAGGACTTTCAAGGTCAGAAGATATGGGGAACTGGACATTGAGGGACCACTCCAAATATGAATTTAATAGTCATCAACAAACACAAATATTTGAATATAAAATAAAGAAAAAAGAAGATTGTATAAGAAACCTTGAGCATACAAATTGTTATTTTAAAACGCATATTAAATTTAAGACAGTAGTAACAAAATTGCCCTATTTGCTTGTGTCCCCTTCCAAAATTCTTTTCTTTCTTTAGTTTACATGTAAATGTTTGGTTAATATTTTCTCTTCTTTCAGTGTCTATCACAATTCATTCTCACCCCCATCTGCAAATGTTATCTACCCACTATCTCATCCTAATCCCCTCTCTTGTGACAAATAAGTGTAGTCAAGCAAATTTTGTTGTTGGTTTGTTTCAGACTACTCAAGACTACTCATGCCCACCATGTGTCTCTTGAATTTATTAAAATTAATGAGTGATTCCATTGACAAAACTCTGTCATATAAATTTATCTGGTCCTCACAACAACTCTATACAGTATGCATGGCTGAGATTATACAATTTCCATTTGACAGATCAGAAAGGTGAGGATCAGATAAATTAAATGACTTGCCCATGGTCACGGGGTTGTTGTTGTTTTGAGTCATGTCTGACTCTTCATGACCCCATTTGGGATTTTCCTGGCAAAGATACTGGAGTGATTTGCCATTTCCTTCTCCAGCTCATTTTACAGTTGAGGAAACTGAGGCAAAAGGGTTATATGACTTGTCCAGGGTCACACTGCTAGTAAGTGTCTGAGAATTTGAACTCAGGTCTGCCTGACTCCAGTCCTGGCACCCTATCAATTGTGCTACCTAGCTGCCATTTGGTCACAGTGTTAGTAAGTAGCAATGTTTAGACTAGCACCCTGATTTCCTGACTTTCTACTCCAAGATACTTTCCACTATCTCTCACTGCCTTTCCTGCTGCCTCTTGGAACCAGGATTTTTTTTGTCTTTGTTCTTTTCACTCAGTGTGAAGTTCAGAAAATAAACAAAAAGGACTGAGAAGGGGAAGTGAGACTAATAACAGGATATAGTGTCTGTCTCATGAAGGCTATGGGGGGTTAAGAGAGACCTTGACATAATGGAAAGTTGACTAGACTCGTAATTAGGAGACCTCAGTCTAAATCCCAGCTCTGATAACTACTAGACATCGAAACATGGACAAATGCCTACCCCTCTCTGAGACTCGTCTGCAAAATGGATGCAACAGCACTTTTCATTACCTACTGCTATAGTAAGGAAAGTACTTTGTAAGCCTTGAATCACTCACTATAGAAATGTATCTGATTATTATAAAAATGCACCCAGAAGAAGCAAATCTGTTTTCAAAAGCTCACCCTGAGTCTTTGCTGAGATGTATAGATATTACCAGACATTAGGTAGCTGTTGCAAAGGAAAAGAGTCAGGTTAGAGAGGTTCTTCGTCTGAGGCGCTTCACCTTGCTCCCACAATCATAGCATGCAGAAAAAGTCAGCCTTATCCTAGAGGACACCTCTAATCAGACCCCTTTGTAAGATCTGGACATCTAAGTTAAATGACTTTGGGCTAATCATTTCCCCTCCTTCAGGTCTCTGTTTCCCTACTGAGATGAATATGAGATGAATATGAGAAATTCAGAGAATTATGTAAAGATTTGTATGAACTGATACAGAGTTAAAATAAATAGAACCAGAAAAACAGTATCCACAATGACTTAATGATGTAAATGTAAACCAATAAAACAAAACTAAATGTTCTATAGTAATAGTGATAATAACTTGCATTCATATAGCACTTTACAAATACTACCTCATTTTCTCCTCACAAAAGCCCTGGAATGAAAATGTTATTACTATCCCCATTTCACACAGGAGGAAACTAAGGGAGACAAAGATTAAGTGACTTACTTAGGGTCACACAAGTAGGAAGCGTGTAAGGCTGGATTTAGACTTCAGTATTCCTGAGTTCTGGTCCAATATTCTATCTACTGTACCACCTAACCACCCTATAATTATATTGACTAAGTTTTGCCTTAGAGAAGAGATGAGAAAATATACCTTCTTTTTTTTGAGAGAAAGAGAGAGAGAAAGAGAAAGAGAGTTGAAGAAGTATTGCATATCACTGTTAAATGTATTTGATCTGTAGAAGAGTTGTCTACTGATTTTTTTTAATATCTTTGTTACAAGAGTAGGCTCTCTAGGTAGGAAAGGAGTGGAGAAGTTTATTCAGAAATGAACATGATATAAAAAGAAAAGGTATTAATAAACCCTTTTTAAAAATATGGGAGTTGAACAGGGGGACCTATAAAACTGTGACTCTGTAAACTGTAGGCCATGGGTTAGCAATCTCTCAGAACCCTGGGAGAGGTTATAAAGAAATAGCCTCAGGGAAGAAGGGAAATGATGCAATGATTTGATAGACCATAACCTCGCCTGAGATTTTCTTTAATGTGCTGGTAATAAGTCACATCCCAAAGCTATTGGAAGTGTGGGTCCCTGTGTCTCTTCCTAAAATGCTATCAAGGAGAGAAAGAGAGGTTGAAGGGAGGAAGGAGAGGGAGATAATGAGAAAAGGGAAGATGAAAGAAGAGGGGAAAGGGAGGAAAGAGAAAGAGGGAGGAGAGAGAAAGAGGGAGGAGAGGAAAAGAGGGAGGAGAGGGAAAGACAAAAAGTAAGGAGGGAGAGGGAACCGAGAAAGAGGAAGAGAGTTTTCCATCCAGTTCTAACTCTAATGGAAATGAGTGCTTCACTATTTCCATTCGGGAGAAAATAAAGAAAACTTTGAATAAGACTATGATCTGGAATACATCTACAAGTACTGGTCCCTTGAGAGGAAATGGAAGCCAAGCAGAAGGGGGCCAATTTTAGTGACTCTTCTAGTCTGCTCAGGGTGGAAGACTCTTTGTGTTTCTACTGGGGTCTCCATATTCTTCAGTACAAATAGTAGAGCCAAGATTTTAACTCATGTCTTCTTACTTTAAACCACAATGCCTCCTGTTTTATCAAAATGAGTTTTCCATACCTACTAGCAATGAAAGTTAACCCCAAATACAATGAATGGCTGAAGAAAGGGAGAAAAATATCTGAGAAAAGTGTCATGGCATCTCATAAAACTTTTTAATTGGGCCATAGGCCACCTAGGGCCACTGCATCTGAAGCATGAATTCCCTCTATAACAGTCATCCAGTCTCTGTTTTAACATCTCCAGGGATAGAAAAATTCACAGTCTTCTATGGCAAACTGTTCCATTTTGGGGAAGCTCTTTAATCCTTAGGAAGTTTCCTTATGTTGGGGCAAAATCTGCCTTTTCTTTACTCACCATTGTAAGCAGTCAATGAATCTACAACCATTTATTAAGCACTTAGTACGTGCCAGACACTGTGCTGAGCACCAGGGAATACCAAAAATGGCAAAAAACAAAAAGAAAAAACCTATCCCTGTCCTTGAGGAGCTTACATTCTAATAGGCAAGACAATATGTAAATAAATAAGTAAATACAGGATGCTTACAGAAGGTAACCTTAGAGGGGAAGGATCTGGAAGCTAGGGGAAAGTGGAGTATATAATCTACAGTGGAATGAGCCTTGAAGTCAGAAAATTGGACATCAAATCCTATATCTGATGCTTACTACCCATATGACCTTGGACAAACAACTTTTACAAAAAAAATTCTAATTAACAAGCATTTATTTTCTTTTCAAATTCCAACCCATTGGAAAAGAAAAAAAGAAAAAGAAAACCCTTATAAGAAATATTCTTGGTCACACAAAACAAATTCCCACATTAGCTGAATATGTACTTCTTATTCCGCATCCTGAATATATCACTTCTCTGTCAGGAAATGGGTAGTTTGCTTCATCATCAGTTTTCTAAGATCAAGGTTGGTCCAGTGTATTGATCAGAGTTCTTAAGACTTTTAAAGTTGTTGTTATTATATAAATTATTCTCCTGGTTGGTTCTGTTCACTTTGCTCTGTATCAGTTCATGCAAGTTTTTTCAGGTTACTCTGAAACCATCCTTTTCATCATTTCTTGTGGCAAAATGATATTTCATGATATTTATATCACACATGGTGTTCAGTCATTCCTGGGTTGATACTCCACCCTCACCCCCTTAGTTTCCAAGTTCTTTGCCACTCCAAAAAGAGCTGCTATAAATATTTTTGTGGGTGAGTCTTTTTTTCTCTTTAATTTTTTGGGGGAATAGGTCTAGTTGTGGTATCACTGTGTTAAAGGGCATGCACAGTTTAGTAACTTTAGGGGTATAATTTCAGATTGTTCTCCAGAATGACTGGACCAATTCACAGCTCTAACAATAGTGCATTGGTGCAATTCTTTTCCTGCAGCTTCAATATCTGTTATTTTCTTTTTTTTTTTTTGTCAATGTAGGTAATCTGAGGGGTGTGAGATAGAACCTCAGAGTTGCTTTAATTTGTATTTCTCTAATTATTAGTGATTTGGGCCATTTTATATGACTATGGATAGCTTGGATTTCTTCCTTTGAAAAGTACCTAGTTGTGCAATGCAGTTCTATTACATAGTTTGTATTGTACAGTTTGAACACTTATCAACTGGAGAATGAGTCAGTATAAATTTGAAATAGTTGCTTATATAACTTGGAAATGAGAATTTTATCACACGCATGTACACACACACACACACACATATACACACACAATGGGTACAGATAGACATTTCACTTGGAAACTGGAAAAGGGAAGAAGGAATAGGAGAGAATAAAAGGGAGGATAGGTTCAAGAAGAAATTAGTCCTAAGCAAAACATATTCAAAATGTGGAGGGTAGATTGTAAAAAGGAAAAGAAAAGGAAAGAAAGGATAAGGATCTTTCACTGGGCTCTGCATGAGAAGAGCAAGGGAGCAAAAAGAGATCACAGTAAACCTAGAGCACTGGTGCTAAAGTGCTTTGAGCACTGGTAGTTTTGAACACAACATCTATCCACTGTGCCACCTAGAAGTTTTCAAGCCAAGAATGACCACCTGTAAGGGATATTACTAAGATGAATTTCTTTATAGGCGTAGCATTTGGACTAGATGATCTTAAAAGTTCCTTCCAATTCCAAGAGGCAGTGTCTGATTCTACTTACCTTGATCCAACAGAACATTTGTTATTCAGCTTTGGAACAAAGAAATCAATTTCTTACTGCTCCAACAAATTGGCTCATCCCAGTTCTGACAATTGGGATGTCTTTCTGGGACTTTTCATTTAGAATGTCAGAACTAAGATGTAGATTAGAGATCAACTGGGCAAATCTCATTTTACAGATTTGGAAAGCACCAGAGAGTGAAAATGATTTGCCCAAAGTTACACAGCTAATTAATAGCAGGCTTGGACCTACATCTCAGGTCTCCTGATTGCAAGACCAGAGCTTCTTTTCCTTTAGAGCACTGTTCTTACATTTCTTAGCTGCAGCCTGATTGATTAGTAATAAAAGATCTAAATCAGAGAGTGAGACGTCGACTCAGACTGACACCTTAATTAGCTTTGTGACCTTGAGTCACAAAAAATGGCCTCCTCCCTAAGACTCAATTTCTTCTGTAAAATGATGAGATTGGAGTAAATGATCTTGAAGGTCCTGCTCCAATATATTTTATTTTCTATGTTCTAAAGTACCCCAGCTCTGATATTTTGTGTTCTAAAGTTCTCCTTCTAGCTCTGACATTCTATGTGCTAAGATCACTTCTTTCTCTGACAGTCTACGTTCTATTGTCTAGGGTCTCACCCCTTTACTAGACATTAAATCACAACCAAAAGCCTTTTCCTCCTGACAGAGACTGATGGCCTGCAGAGAGGGCAGTAACGCTGCCTGGTGAAGGGAATTTTAGGCTGAGCTGGAGGTGGGGTGGGGGCCTGCCTAAGCAGACGAACTGGCTGTTTACTCTCCTGAACAGGCTGCTTTGACCATAATTGCTATGGACAGAAATCATCCACTCAATTCCAGCTCTTCAGAGCTTTCAATTCTCTCATGATCAGAGGACTGAGAATCCTTGGTCTCTGACTCAGTGACAGCACTTGGATATAGAAGAAAAAATTAAAATCAGTCACCAAGACCTTCTCTCTTACAATTTACTTTCTTTCTCAATAGGATCAAGATGCTGAGTCCGTATAGAATGAATACTGTCTATATAGAATGTTAAAGATGGAAAAGGCCTTAGGACATGGTGGAGTGAAAGATGGAGGAGCCCATATATACACTCCCACCACTCCAGTAATGTAAGGGGGAGTTCCAACCCAGAGAACATTGAGAAAATCCCCATTCCTTCTTCAGCACCCTCCTTCTACTATAACTTTCAGCTATCCTCCGAATAAATCGTGTGAGCAAACTTCCCAAAGTGTAGATGGAATAGGGAAGATTCTATTACACTAACATTCTAATTAGAACCTTAGGACCAATTTAGTCTGGAAACATCTCCATGTTTGACACTTCCCCTATGCTGTGGCTACTATATCTCCATCTCCTGTTCCTTTATTCCCGGTCATTCAAAATTGCTGCCTGCCTAGATGAAAATCCCTTTTCCCTGTTACTCTTCCCAATATTGTTATCCCAATCCATCTCAGCTCTACCCTTTCCTAATCTCTACCTTCCTATGCCCCACTCCCATCTTCAGATGTGCATTCACCACCCCATATCTAATCCACTGTCAAATCTTATCCTTTCTGCCTTCACGATATCTCTCCAATATATTCCCTTCTCTCCACTCAGACAGCTACCATCCTAGTGCAGAGCCTCTCACCTGGTCACTATATCTCATATATCCTGTATATTGCTTATTTGTACAATATCATTTGCATGTTGTTATAAGGATCAAATGAGATAGTATTTGTAAAGTGCTTGTCAAACTTTTGAGCACTACATAAATATTAACATATTTAATTAGCTAATTATACTGATATTCATGTTAGTTGTCAGCATACTGAATCTTCTCTTCAGCTTCATTGTAGGCCCCATTCTTCCTTTTCTATTCTTTTAATATATTGCTCTCATTCTCAATTTACTTCCCTTCCTTCAATCCTTCATAAATTTCCCAGATTTAGAGCTGGAAGAGACCTTAGAGTCATCTAGTCCAGTCCCTTCATTCTACAAATGAGGAAAGTGTTTCCCAGAGAAACGGAAAGACCTGTTCAATACCAAATATGTCTTGGTACCTGGGACAGCCCTTTCATCAAAGTCCTGTACTCCACCATTGAATCCCTTACTTCCTTATTCTACTGCCATCACTGGCCTGCTGTTCCCCAATACAGAGTTAGCCCTGCCATCTGCTTCTCTGGTCCCACCCTCATGGGTCTTACCCTATTGCTCATAGAGGAAGCCACAGAAATGTTAAATGGGTTCACTCTAAGTTCATTCTATTCTTTGCTATAGAATATTCATTCTATTCAATGCTATAGTCTTTTTACTCATGTCTAATTGACTTCCTATCTCATTCCCCAAAGCCACTGTTTCAAAGCTTCTCCTTTACCTTCAAGCCTCCAATTCTACCCCTGTCCCTCTCTCCTTCAGTAGATGAACTCACCTCCAACTAGCACAGGGCATGGCACATAGCGAATACTCAATATTTGTTGAATTAATGAATGAATGACCTTATTGAGAAAACTGATATCCACTCTCATCATTAGCTCCCTCATGTGAGCTTTCAGATCTCAAAACTCGTCTTCACTCATTATCTTCTCTGTTCCAGATGCAAAAATTGAGGTGGCCATTCCCCTTGTCAAAGTTAAACCTTCTACTTGTATCCTTGATCCCTAGCTCCTATCTCCTGTGAGACCTTAATCCATGAAAAATCCCATTTTTCCTTTTTTCAACCCCCTGTCCTTGCTCATAGATCTAGAACTGGAAAGATATCACGAGACATCTAGTCCAATACCTTTGTTTTACAAATGAGGAAACTGATGCCTAAGGATATTAAGTGACTTTCCCAAGGTCATACAAGTAATAAGCACCAGAAATGGAATTTCAAAGGAGTGTGTGTGTATGTATATACCTATTTGTGTCAAATGGTAGCCATCTCTAGGGTGGGGGGGAGAAAAAAAAGAAATTTACGTGATAACTTCATGATATATTTAAAAGGAATAGCAAGTTGTACATAAAAGATTTGCAGTTTCATGTGCAATCTTCTTTTTTATTATACTATGTTATGAAAATGCTTGTTTTATTCCATAAATTTAAAATAAATAATTTTTAAATTAAAAGAGGATCATAGAGCACAAAGGTGCCTCAAGGGCCAACTAGGCCAACTGACTCATTTTACAAATAAGAAAACTGAGGCTCAAGAAGGTAAAGTGACTTGAAGAGTCAAAAGTAGGATCTGAACCCAGTTTCTCTCAATCCAGAGCCAGGGCTTTTTCCCTTTTTACCTATAAACCTACTCAAACCACTTCTATCTTTGAAAAAAAAATCCCTTTGCCATTCTCTCAAGCTATTATCTTACATATCTCCTCCTTTTTAATGCTACCCCCTAAAATGAGTAGACTACATTCACTACCTCGTTGCCTACTCACGCCTCAACCCCTTGTAATTTGTCATCCAACCTCCCCCCCCACACTACTAACATTGCTTTCTCCAAGGTCACCAGAGACTTATTCATTGCCAGATCCAATGATCTTTTTTCTCAGACTTCATCCTTCTTGACCTTTCAGTAGAAGACTGATATTATTGACCTCAAAGAAGCAAATTCAAGAGAAACTCTGTGAATAAGCAAACAGCTCTTCCTCTGTTATAAATATTTACACTCAGCGGCCTGCTCTGGAGAGTGAAATGATCAAAGAGAGAAAGCCCACCTGATGGAAGTAGGGAGACTAGATGCACATGGTGCCACAGATACCTTTGGAGGAGGGAGGTGGGGAAGAGAAGCAGCATTTCCAATGGAAAGGGGGCAAGTTCAAGGGATGAGAATTTGACCAGAAAGAAGTGTCCCGAGAGTCTATAAGTAGAAAGCAAACCTATACTCCCCTGACTAGTCCCAAAACACTGATTCAGAATCATAGAATGTCAAAGTCAGAAGGGATCTCAGAGGTCATCTATTTAACCCAGACTTAACAAGTATTCCCCTCCACTAGGTACTCTACAACGATTGCAGAATGAGACATATACATATATATATATATATATGTATATATATATGTTCATATATATGTATGTATAGATTTATATCGGACATGGCAATGTGGTAATTTGCTTTACTTGAAAATGCGTATTTGTTACAAAAGTTTTTCCTTTTTCTTTTTTTTTTAATTGGGGAGGAGATGGAAGGGAAAGAAAATTTATTTGTTTCAATTGAAAAAAAATAGAATTTAATTTTTAAAAAATGAAAGAGAGTTATCTGGGCTTGAGAAATTAGGAAGACTGGGAAGATTGGCTGCGGGACCTGTCTCTTTGCCTCTCAGTGCCCTGAGGAAACTCAGTAATTCTGTAAAGTGCCCCGGGGGGGAGAGTAATCTGGATTCTGTAGAGGAAGTTCCTCAGTGGGCATTTCCTACACCAGTGCATCCAGAAGTGGGGCGTATGGGGCGTTCAGGAAGATGAGTGCCTCTGGTGAGCCCTTTTCAGGGCTGCTCATTCACCTGTTGTGTCCACGTGATTCACCCAACTCTCACCTGTGGCTCCAGGAAGCTGTAGCACGCACAGCAGCCACACTCTGGTAAACCATCCAGAAGGCAGATGGGCTAAACCAACTGAGGGTAACTGCCAAGCCTCAAACCCATTGGTGAGTTAGGGGGATGTCTACATGAATTGGATTAAAGTAAGGCAGAGTTGCCCAAAGTCCTTAGCCTCACTCTCTCTCCCTGAGTCATTGAAGTCCAGTGACAGGGCAAAAGGCAAAATGACTAGCAATAGCCTTGGAGTCTTCAATGTCTGGCCAACCTCTAAGCCCTCTACAATATCTGAATCAGCCACTTTTATGGCCACTAGGACAGATTGTTCTCATCTGCCCATTCTGCCAGGGGGAAGTCTTTACATCCTTGGGGTAGACATCCCCCTAACTCACCAATGAGTTTGAGGCCCATTGGTTACCCTCAACCTGATTTAGCCCATCTGCCATCTAGATGGTTTGCCAGAGTGTGGCTGCCGTGAGTGCTACGGTACCTTGGAGCCACAGGTAAGAGTTGGGTGAATCAGGTGAACACCAAAGATGGATGATCAGCCCTGAAAAGGGCTCAGCAAGCCCTCACACCAGAGGTGTTATTATGCCCTGAATACCCCATATATGCCATATAGGCCTGGCATACAGTAAACATTTAATAAATGCTTTTTTATGCATCCATTCATCTTTTCCATGCAAAATATTATCTATCCATGCCTGCCCAATCTTATACTTACAAAATTAATTCTTAAAAATATAAATATAATATTTTACATTCATTTCTACTAAATTTCATCCTTTTAGATTCAGACCATTTCTGATAGCCTGTAGCAAGATCTTTTGGCATCCTGATTGTCATTCAGCACATGAGCCATCTTTCCCAGTTTTATGTCATCTGCAAATGTGTTAAATATGCCAAGTATGCCTTCAATAAAAAAAAATTGAATAATGCAGGGTCCAAAACATATCCTCAGGTCACCGCTGGTTGACAAACGACATAGGATCTGTTAGGAAGAAGAATGCTCATCCAAGATGCAACTACAGAGCTTCAGGCTAGGTAATCAAAGCATACCTTACCTGCTGCTTCTGGGATGCCTTGACAAGAGAGACACTATCTCCCCAGGTCTGCAGCTCTCCAAGGTGGAGTGTTGTGGAGTCAGAGGTACATTACGTCTGCAGAGTCAGGTCAAAGGGTCAAAGCTGGAAAGGACCTCAGGGTCAACCAGTCCAACACCCTCATTTTACAGATTAGGAAAGTGAGGTCCAGGGAGGTCAAAGGACTCACTCAAGTCATGTAGGTTGTAAGTGGCAGAGCTTCCATTCAACCTTAGGGACTCTGATGCTGGATCCCTCACTCTTTCCTCTGCATCATACTGCCTCTTATGGGGAAGGAAAGGATTTATTAACTACCTGCTTTGTGCCAAGTACTATGTTAAATGCTTTCCAAATATCTCATTTGATCCTCACAACAACTCTGTGAACTAGGTGTTATTACTATCTCCATTTTACAGTTTAGGAAACAGAGACACACATGGATTAAGTGACTTGCTCAGGGTTACACAGCTAGTAAGGGTCCAAGTCTGGATTTGAACTCAGGTTTTCCTGACTCCAGTGCTCTATCCATTGCCTCTTGGTGCTGAATCTTGGCCCTTTGCCCTCTTCCATATCAACACCCAAAGACCACAAGGAGATAAGAACAGGGCTGCTTTGGCTGACTTTCAAGAGAGCTCCCCCATGTAGAGAGGCTCCATCTGTTGAGAGGAGAAGCCTATGAAAGTTTCTATAGCCTATTCGTTGGGAGAAAATCCAGTTGGCTAATAACATTTTCCGCTCTTTCCATTCCTCTTTGTCTCTATCCATCCAGCTGTACCATGCAAGAAATATGAGCCTGGCTTAGAAATATGTATCTGTAGCGCCTACTCACACCATGGTAATCTGGGGTGGGGGAAAGGAGAGGCAAACAGCTGCATTTTAGTGTGGTTACCAAGTCTTGCAGCCAAATGGGAACAATCTCATACAGGTCACAGACCACAGGCCATAAACCCCAAATTCACAGGCCACAACTCAACCCAGCCCAACTCAAATCTCCACTAACAATTCCCAGCAATTCTCCCAACAGGCGCATTATGAAAAAAGACAATTAGCAGCTGCTTGTTGCAAAGCCTGTTGGAAAATGAAGGTAGAAATAGCTTCTCTTGTTATTGTTTATCCAGTCTACACACACGTGAGGTTAGCCACATATAAATGTTTATATAAAACTGTGCCAGAGCCTGGAAACATCAGCAGATCTGGTTCAAAACCAATTACTTTCTATGATGAATAATGAAGCACTCAAAAGATTCTCTCTAGGTAATTTGACTGAAATTACGGTGTGTTGCAACCAGTTAAGTGGTAGTGTTTTGGTCATATCCTCAGAGACTCAATAGTCAGATCCCAGGTCAGACAAAGGTAACGGAAAATGATCAGTAAGCTTTTCTCACTATCTTTTTTAAAGGAAGACATTTGTGTACCCTGTGGGGAACTACATTTTCCACAAGCCTGTGTGGTATGTTTATAGCCAAACAACATCCCAGCCTCACCCCACATACATATATAGTTATCCCTTCCACACCTCAACTTTCTCCATTCTGGTTTCCATATGTCACAGGACAGCATAATATGAAATTAAATGGGAATTTGAGGGGAGTTTTGCAGAAGCCGCAGATGACTCGCAAAGGCCAGCGGATGACACAGAAAAAAATCAGAAACTCAGAAATGCATAAAATATACATGTAGTATTGTATAACATCAACATAGTTTATCTTTTAATACCATAATAATTCAGACTTCTCTGGTACGAAGGGAGGGCCAAACAATTTTACGCAAATTTTCCAGATTGCAGGGGGTCCGTGCCTTTAATACCTACTATGTGGAAGGGATAAGTGTACCGGTCTCAGAATAGAGGTTTTCAAAAATGTATGGAGGTTCTGAGTACAGTGTGGGGGACCTGGGACACTGGGTGATAAGGATACACTTAAACCTGCCCATTCCTTCTTCAGCATCCTCCTTCCACTATAACTTTCAGCTATCCTGGGAATAAATTGTCTGAGCAAACTTCCCAAAGTGTAGAGGGAATAGGGAAGATTCTATTACACTAACATTCTAATTAGAACCTTAGGACCAATTTAGTCTGGAAACGTCTCCGTGTTTGATAATTCCCCTATGCCATAGTTACTATATCTCCATCTCCTGTTCCTTTATTCCCGGTCATTCAAAATTGCTGCCTGCCTGGGTGAAACCTGCTACATCTGGTCCATTTCTGCGCTGGGCCGCTAGGCGGCGCCATAGTGCACACAGCATGGAGTCTGAAACACCTGCGTTCAAATCTGACCTCAGATACATAATGGTATGACTAAGCATGTCAGTTAATTTCTGTCTGCCTCTATTTCTTCAACTGTAAAATTGAGATAATAATAGCATTTACCTCCCAAGACTTGTTGGGAGGATCAAATGGGATAACATATGTAAAGGTCTCAGCACAGTGCCTAGCACACAGCAGGTGCTTAATAAATGCTTATTTCCTTTCTTCCTAGTATAGGTGAGAGAAGCAAGGAGCATGGGGCAACAAGATGCTTTCTTTTGGGACGCAGGAACACGTGCTTTTATCCTATCAGGCTGAGAGTATAAGGGAACTAGATTAAGAAATAAAGTGCACCAGATGAGAAAATTTGGAACTCAAAATCATGTGGAAGTGAATGTTGAAAACTAAAAATAAATAAATTCATAATATTGTAATAAAATAAATCTAAACCATCACATAAATTTCAGTTATTAATAAAAAAGAAATAAAGTGCAAAATTGCCTACCATTTTCAGAAGAGGGGAGGAGAGGGAGAAAGGAAGAAAATTTTGGAACTCAAAATCTTGTAAGAATGAATGCTAAAAATTGTCTTGATTTGTAATTGGGAGAAAAATAAATACTATTTAAAAAAAGAAGAAATAAAGTGAAAACTCTAAAATACAGCACCTATTCCAGTTATTTGCCTGTACCCCCCTCTGATTGTATACAGCTCCTGCTGTGATATGGATGTAGTCATGTACACCACTGTCCCAGACACAGGTGGGGAAAAGACAGCCACTTGGGGAACAGGTCCCTGGAACAAAATTCCTGCTCACTTTATCTTTACTGTTTATTTTGACTTTTATTTCAAGTACATATCTTTTGCCCTGAGAGAAGGTTATATGCGTCATTTGGTTCATGGAGAGCTTCAGACAGGTGAAAGTGGGGACTTGGAGCATTAATTCAAGTCATTGTTAATTCTTCTGGTTTAGATAGCCAGAAATTACAGCAGAGAATTGTTAACAATTAAAACATCTAAGCATAGGGATGAGGGAGGGAACAAGAATTTATTTAAGTGCCTACTGTATGCCAGGCACTGCACTAAGCACTTTAAAAAATTATCTCATACATTTTGAGGTGGAAGGGGAATTTAGAGGTCATCTCTCTGATTTTACAGATGAGGAAACTGAGGCCCAGAAAGGTTAAATGAGTTCCCCAAGCTCTGACTCCAAATCTAACATTTTAAATACAGTCATGGAATAGCAAAAAAAGGTGTAGGATGTACTTGTAGTCACTTATGTATACTTATATAATGCAGGCTACTTGATAAAGAGAGTAGAACAGAGACAGAGAGGAGAAGGAGGGGGGAAGAGAAGAGAGGGCAAAAGAGAGGGGAGAGAGAGAGAGAGTGAGAGAGAGGGGAGAAGAAGGAGGCGAGTGGAGGAGAAAAAAAAAGACAGACAGAAACACACAAAGAGAGACACAGAGAGAGAAGAGAGATAATACACTTATTAATCACTTACCACATGCCACATACCGTGCTGAGGACGTGCCGAGTTAAAATACCAATATAAGTAACCCAGACAGAAGGAAAAGTCAGAAATACTGTTGGTCATGGAAAGAACAGTGACCTTGACACTGGTTTAATGTTGTTTATGTGCCTCTACTCCTCCCACTCATTTGAATAGAAGACAAAAAGAATGCATGAGTTGAGAAACTGAGGACCCTGAATCACCAGAGCTCCTGGCAGTTTTTTGAGTAGGGATTCTCTAAAACGAATGCTGACCAGAGATAGTTCAACCATCAGCAATTAAGCAGAGAGTCATATGGATTTCATGAATCTAAGTTGGACCAAGATGCACACCTTAGTCAACATTAAATATAGATATTTAAAAAAAAATTTATTTAGGGGGCAGATAGGTGACACAGTGGATAGAGCACCGGCCCTGGAGTCAGGAGGACCTGAGTTCAAATCCGGTCTCAGACCAGACTCTTGACACTTACTAGCTGTGTGACCCTGGGCAAGTCACTTAATCCCAATTGCCTCGCAAAAAAAAAAGAAAGAAAGAAAGAAAGAAAGAAAGAAAGAAAGAAAGAAAGAAAGAAAGAAAGAAAGAAAGAAAGAAAGAAAGAAAGAAAGAAAGAAAGAAAGAAAGAAAGAAAGAAAGAAAAATTTATTTAAGCCTGAAAGCACTAGGTTCTGCTCTGTATCCCAAAGATATAGGAAACTAGGGTGAGAAATCTCTCTCTGGAGAGTAAAGCCCATTTTAGCCAAGCCTCTGAGAAAGAGACAAACTCCTACTTTGGGGAGGGGAAAAAGCCAAGAAGGGTTTTCTCTATTCTGATGACTGTGTGTGTTAAGGCTTTCTAAAAAAGCTGTATCATAAAAGGTCTATGACCTTTAAACTAAAAGCCATGGCATAGCCATCCTTTCATGAGACAGAGAGATAGCAGCCATCCTTCTATGGGGAAGAGATAGCACTCTCTTCCAGAGCTGAAACCAGAAACTGGAATCAGAGAGAAGCTATACAACCTTGTATCCAGGGCAGCTGCCTCTCATGATAATAAGAAGTAACCACAGGACTAATCATAAAAGCTAGCGTTTATTTGGTACATTAAGATTTGCAAAACACTTTATGGTGTTATTTCGTCTGATCCTCACAATAACCCTGAGAGATAGGTAATTACTATTATTCTCATTTTACAGTTAATGAAACTGAGGCAGACTTGTCCAGGGTTACACAGCTAGTAAGGTTCTGAGGCTGGACTTGAAATCTGTTCTTCCTGTCTCCAGGTACAGGGCTCTATCTGCTACAAAACCAAGCTGCCACAATGCTGAGCCACAACCAGGGGAGGCAAGCAGGGAACGACACATAACAGAAAGGACGTATCTGGCATAAGTGACATCATGGAAATACATCTGCAGTCTTGTAGCATCAAATGTGGGAGTTGACTCTTCATGCATGTGTTATGGTCACATGTGTTCCCCACATGTATGTCCATCCACTCATATCCTTGGATTCACATGTTCCCCATTTCCATGTGTCCACTCTTCCCACGGATGGTGTGTGGGTTCACAGAACATTATGTCCCAGTTTTATAGCTGCTTTTCTTACAGTGCTACTTCATCAAATACCTTTGCTTTGAACTGTGCCCAATAAAGGTTATCACACTGATAGGGTTTCAGGAGCTGTGGTTTGGAGTGGCTGTAGACCCTCCGCTCCAGTACCTTGGACCTTAGGTAACCTTGTCTGAGCAGCCTACAGAGAAAGTTAGAGGATACCTCCCCAGATGCTCCCCAAATACACATAGATAGCAATATTTTAAAGAGACAAACACCTACGTACCTTGCTCATGAATTAAGTGTACAGCTCAGGAATCCTAATTATTATCAATCACTGGTTTTACAACCTGGATGAAACAGAAGGTTTCTTTTGAAGGAGATAGGCTCAATTCCCCAAGTCATGACATTGGGGCAATTTCTAAATGGGGTTGAAAAAGGAGGAATTTCCCTCCCTCTTCCTCTCCCTCTAAAAGTGGTACCATCAGGACCCAGCCAGCCACTTGGCCAAGTTATAGAGGGGAGTGCCCTCCTTATGAGGGCAAAATACTTAATTGACCTGTGAGTTCCATGGTCTATGCTACTTCAGTGACCTTCTTTCATTCTCTTTTTCTGCCTACCCTTCTTGCATTTCCCTTTCTGATGTCTTTTCCTCTTCCTTCTTCTGCCCTTACCCTCCCTCTCTTCTCTTATCCTTTTCTCCCCCTTCTCTCTCTCCTCTTTCCTTTCCTGTTTCCTTCCCTTCTCCTCCCTTTC
>NW_020953949.1:1941141-1962029 GCF_900497805.2 Vombatus ursinus | reverse complement strand
CTTGCCTCTTTTTATCCACCTTCCCTTCTCCTCCCTTTCTTTCCTTTCCTCTACTCCTTCTCCTGTCCTCTTCTTCTCTATGTCTCTATTCCCTTCCCTCCCTCTCTCTTCCCTTTCTTTCCTTTTCTCCTCTCCTAGTCTATCTTTACCTTTCTTCCCCTTCTTTCCTTCTCTCCCCTTTCCAGTCCTGTTTTCTTCTTTCCCTCATTTCCCTTTCCCCTCTGCTAGGGCTATCTTCACCCTACCCAGCCTGAGGGCCCCACTCTCCTGAATAGGACACATTTTTGACACTCCTAAAATTAAAAAAGAGAGCAAGACAGCAAATGGGTAAAGAGAGGTTGAGGTAGAGAAATACTGTTTATTGGAAAGTGAGCTGGAGTTTTCCATATCAGTGGAAAGAATACAGCAAAGTAGCTTTGAAAAGCCCCTCATTCCCCATAGCAGGCAGGAGGACCAAGAGCAGAGGACTTTGCAGTTCCTAAAAAGAATCCCTTGGAAATTAAATAACAGGCTTTCTAGCCTCCTCCCCTCCCTCACCTCTGAACAAAGTGTGAATGAAGCAACCTTTCCCTCTTATGGCTGCTTTACACCTCCCTTCCCCCCACCCCCTGCCTTAGTAATTTCATTTTATAAGAAAAGCAATTCCATCATCCTTGTTATCTCTTCCCAGGCCGTATGAGATGATAATAACACTACTTAGGCTTTTTCTAGAACCTTCCCTACAACAAATCGCTATCCAGCAGCCAGAGAGGTATGATTCAGCAGTCCTTTAACAGGAAGGAAAATGAGGCGTTAAGGTAGAAAAACAGGACACAGCATGCAGGGAGCATCCCAAAGCTGGTGTGTCAGTCTGTGTGCTTTTGGCCACACTAGGAGACAAAACAGACTATCTGTCCATCTGACCAGCCAGGTGCTGGAATGAAGTCTTGGGAAATCACAGGGGAGACCCAGGGCAGGATCATTCCCCAAGGTGGGAGACATTTGCCCTGGCAGAGCAGAGCAGGTCCCATCCACGAGAGGCTCTCCCCTTCATTATTCCAGGCTAAGCCAAGCCAAGATGAGAAGAATCCATGGGCAAAGCAGTGGTCCTGTGTCCATACAACAGACAGTTGCTTTACAGGTGTTTTAGAAACAGGCGGATATTCTGATCGCCAATGAGAACCCTGAGGAAAAGAACAAACCCACTGAGGAAAGGTCCTGGTCATCTGCAGAGAACTTTATTCTGATAGGATGGGGTTCGGGGGAGAGGGGGGCGATGGGGGCGATGGAGGCAGAGAGAGCATTGAATTCCTTTTAATTGTCACAAAAATTCACCTGATTCCTGTTCCCTCACCTTTAATATTCAGAAGATTTTTGGAGTCGTTGGATCTTAGAACTGGGGAAATTATCTAGTTCAAACACATCATTTTATAGGGATTCCAAAGTGGAAAGGTGACTTGCCCAAAACTATTCAGCAGTAGAGCTGGGGCCGAACTGAAACCCACGACTCTGTCTAAACAAAAGAAGCGCCCCAACCCCAAGTTCAGTTTAGGGATCACTGTCCATCACTGTGACTGGGAACAATGTACAGAATCCCAGTGCTATAAATAATAATGAATGACCCTTAAATGTTACCTTAGGGTCTGCGAACCATTTCATAAGGCTGAGAGGCAATGCTTGTCCCTCTGAACTGGTGCTCCAGGCATTGTCATACTAATTTTATAAATAAAGCTTGAATCTTGCCTCAGATTATGTACCAGCAGTGGGACCAGGTGGCAAGCCACTCAACCCTTCTCAGCCTTGGTTTCCTCCTCTCTAAAATGGACGTGAGAGGCAGCTTGGCATAGTCAATAGAGAGCTAGCCGGAGAATCGGGAAGACATGTGCTCAAGCCCGCCTCAGGCACAAATTGGCTTTGTGACCCTGGGCAAGTAACTAAACCTCTCAGTGCCCCCATAAGTAGAATATTCAGGTAGGTGCCCATCTGCACGGCCAGTTGTCTCTCAGTGTCTCTGAGTCTCAATGCCCTTATTATCAAAGTGAAGGGACCCCTCGTGTCCTGCGCATTCTATGATTCCTCATGTCTACTTGGAAGGATTTGATCTTCCCCTGAGCATGATGGCCCAACTCAGATGCGCTCTCTCTCTCTCTCTCTCTCTCTCTCACCTTATCAGTATTCCTGTGATCAGGCTGGCTGCCAGTGGCCCCACCCAGTACACCCATTGGTACTGCCAGTAGCTGGCCACCACGGCAGGCCCAAAAGCTCGGGCAGGATTCATGCAGGCTCCAGATATAGCCCCTCTGTGAAGCAACAGAAACACACGTCTGTACCTATACTTGCCTACTTGTTCTCATACACACACACACATATAAACATGCACTGGCTGGCCCCCATGACTGGCAAGCTGTCCTTCATCACCTCCAACTCTTAACTTTCTTGGCTTCTTTCGAGACTCAACTCAAATCCAACATTCCACAAGAAGCTTTTCCCAGTCCTCCCCTCTCAGCCCCTTCCCTCCAAAATAACTTTCCATTCATACTGTACAGGGCGTCCCAAAAGTCTCAGTGCAATTTTAAATTACTAAAGTTTAAAATAGCACTGAGGGGCAGCTAGGTGGCGCAGTGGATAGAGCACTGACCCTGGAGTCATGAGGACCTGAGTTCAAATCCAGCCTCAGACACATAACACTCACTAGCTGTGTGACTCTGGGCAAGTCACTTAACTCTAATTGCCTTACCAAAAAAAAAAAATCAGCACTGAGACTTTTGGAGATACCCTGTACATATCTTGTAGATACATGGTTATTTGCATGTGTTCTCAGCCATTTGAATATGAGCTTCTTGAGATCAGGGGCTGTGTTCCCTTTCCATTTGTATTCTCAGGGCTTAGCAGAGGGCTTAGCATATAGTAGGTGGCTAATAAGTGCTGGCTGGCTTGGCACATTCAGTATTCACCCTGGAGTTTAAGGTAAATCACAGTTTTTCACATGTCATCACAATCTCCAGGGTATTTCTACAATGTATTCATTTTCCTGTCAAGTCACATCAAGGGTCCCCATTGGCTTAGGGAAGGAAAAAATCCCAATTTGTTCCCAGACTGCTAGAGAAGGCAACAGTGATAAGAGTATAAGTCTTAAAAACCTTAGGTTCTGATTCTGGCCCAAAAGCTTACTAAAATGCTTACAAAATGTGATTTTGGGAAAAGCATTTAACCTTATTGAACCTCTAAAAATGGATATGAGATCTAGCATGGTATAACAGAGATTTGGTCCTAGAGTCAAGAAAACCTGGGTTCAAATCCTGCCTCTTATACAGACTGGCTGTGTGACCAAGTCACTCACTCTTTCACAGCCCCAAATAATGTTCTAAGATTATTAAGATAAAGAGCAGATGCTAATCATCTTGGGCAGAAAGAATTTCCTTACTGGCAGTTCCCCATACCAATAAAATCAAGGGTCTGGCCCCTATCTCCATCCCTAACTTATTAATAATGATAATTATAATTCATTTAAAAAGATTTTTGAGGTTTAAGATGTTTTCCTCCCAACAATTCTGCAAGTTAGATTGTGTAAATATTATCACCTTCTTACTGACGGTAAACTGTGGCTCAGGGAAGTTAGTTAAGTGTCTTGAGTATTGGTACAAAGCTCTAAGCCTGAACTTTGCGGGAATTCATAAAATCCTGGATTGAGAGCTAGAAGGGACCATCAAGTCCATATGGTCGAACACTTACATTTTACAGAGCGAAATGAAGTAACTTGCTGAAGGTGAGGCAGACAATAAGTGAGATTTGAACCCAACTCCTCTGGCTCCAGAGACAGAGCTCTTTACCACTGTGTCATTCTGCTTTTCTCAAACCCAGGTCCCCTGACTCAAAGACTGGTGGTCTTTCCAAAAGACCATGCCCTGCCTCCTGCAGCTTCCAATGAGAGAGTCCCTGAAGCTGGGCGTCACCTAAGTCCCCTCCTTCCTTTAGGCCTGGACTAAGTTCCCATTCTTTTGACTGTTCCCAGTATCCCTCTGCTGCTGCTAACTCAGCCAACCATCCCACCTTTTATGACTCAACTCACCCTGCTAGGATGTCCACAGTCACAGCAAAGCCAATGCAAAATGGAGCCAGTGGGCTCTTGCTCTTTTCGTTGACGGCTGCCATACAGACGGTCAAGAGCAGTAACAATGTCATGATGACCTCAGCTACCACAGCACCACCCACCTGGTCAGCCCCTCTAATGGTTGTAAAGGCTGCCCCAGAAGCATTTAAGAACCTCTCTTCTGTGCTCACCGCCTAGAAGGAAAAACATCTCCATTAGGGTAGAGACCAAAGCAACAGGATCCAAGTAAACAGAGTGCACAGAGAGAGAGACAGACAGACAGACAGACATGGACACAGACACAGAGAGAGAGGGAGAGATACAGATAGAGACAAAGAGAGGCTTGGGCCAAGGGAAGAGGGACAGGAATGTAGAAAAACAAACGAGATCCCCCTTATGTTTCAAAAATTGACAAGCAAAGGTTGTCCACTTATCTTTCTTCTGGAAGACTAGGTGCAGGAGCAAATGAGCTGAGTTGTTTGCCAAAGTCTTGAGAGTTTAGATTAGATTGGAACAAGTGGATGAACCCCAGCTTACTTTATCTCAGCCACAAATTAATCAAACGTACAGCTGCACTCTAACTCAGGTAGCATAGGCAGAAGGGGAACAGAAGCTTATTTACTTCATCTTCTTTGCAAAGAGACACACACACAACCCAGAAGAAAGGCCCTCAGCCTATTGGGTGGACCTCTTGGGATGAACTCAGAGGAGGACATGGCTAGGGATCACACAGAGTGGAAAGGCATGGATGGATTTTGATCCCAGTCATTGGAAGAAGTGTCCATATCAATAGGATCATGGATTCGTTGGAGTATGTCACACATCTTCAACAGGCCCTAACCTCCCCAGGAAGGAAGAAAATGAGTTGAAAAGAAAGAGAGAATTCAAAAGAACATGGTAACAGAGCAAAGGGGCTTTACACTGAGTTCCCAATTATTTTTTATAGTTCCCAAAGCTACAGTAGAGATCTAACCAATGGCTCCCAATCTGTACCCCACCCCCATAGACCACTGTAGGACCTTGGACATATTGCAAAAATTTCCACAATCAATATGCAAATCTACAAATAAATAAATACCAACTTCTGTAGACTGAATGTCTCCATACATATAGATATTACTATTTTTCAAAAGTATGTTGTAATTAACAAAATGAAAATTCATTTGAAAACATTATTGGATTCATAGTAGCGTTTATCCACATATTTTCTCAATTGATGGATTCTAATGTCATAGCTACTATTGTGTAGAGATCACTGAAAAAAAAATTTTTATCTTCAGATAGGGTTATCACACACCAAAAAATTGATAGCACTAGATTTATCTAAGATTTGTCTAGATAGCCTGGCAGAGCTCAAGAGCCATTCGAGATAGGCTAAGATTTAGGCAGCTGATGCCTCAGTGAGCATGGGGAGTGAACAAATGATGAGAACATTTAAGAATTCAGTGGGTGGTTTGTTTGCCTTATCCTACATAAGTCACTATGTGCCCACCTACCTTGGCTAAAGCAGCTCCTATGATCCCTCCACACAGTTGGGAGACACAGTATGGGATGAGCATCATGTAATTCAGGCCTCCAATCAACATGACAGCCAACGAAACTGCTGGATTGAAATGACCACCACTGTAACCAATGGAAACGAATGAATGAATGAATGAATGAATGAATGAATGAATGAAAAGCATTTAATAAGCACTACCACAACTCTGCCCCCTCTGCAGCTTCTTCCTGCAAGAGCCAGTGTTATGACCAAGGCAGCATTAAGTAGTAAAAAGAGCTCTGGATTCCAAATCAAAGTTCAAATTCAGCCTCAGCTGTGTGACCCTGGGCAAATCACTTAACTTCTGTCTTCCTCCATTTTTTTAACTGTAAAATAGGGCTAATAATAACAGCATCTGTACCCGGGGTTGTTGTGAGGATAATAATTGCAAAGTGCTTTGCAAACTTTAATGTGTTACATAAATTCTAGCTCTTATTAACATTAAAGCTTTCTTCAAAGCCTTAGCAGAAGTTAGACAAACACAGCTCCCTCTCTCCCCTCACACCAAGAGATGGGGTCCCTGCCAACCTTCCCAAGCCTATTTTCGCCCTCCAAATTTGCAGCCCTTCAACCCCATTGGCGTTCACAGCCTCTTGTCCCCAGTAAGGCTCATTGATCACCAGTTCTTGAACTCTGGACATCAGCCACCCTTATGTTAGTTCAGACTTAAAAATAAATGTGACTCTGGCACCTGCTGTAGAATTCCTGCTGCCCTCTCCACTTGTCCCCCGCTCGCTAGTCTCGAAACAGATATAATGAGGCAAACTGAGAGTTTCTTACTAACTACTAAGAAGTCAGATTGTAGCTGAAGGGGAGAATGTCACAAAACAAACTCAAGAGTTCCTAAGATTCATGCAGAACACAATGTGCTGAATCTACTCTCTAACTCAACCAGGCCCTAGGGCGTGGGGCCCCTTGTCCAAATACCTAGATTCCTGTCCTCCCCCAGCATACAACAGCTATATTCAGGCCACATCCTATTTCAGCCAAACTCAGTAGACTGAGGATCCATCTTCTAGATGCCCATTGAAAATCTGAGCTTTTATAGTTGTTCAGGGCTAAGTCTCCAAAGAGTATCAGAAGGATGTCTGATAGACCCATCAGTGGGCCATTCATGGGGGCAGCTCAGTGACAAATGGCTGGATATGTAGTCATTAAGACCTGAGTTCAAATCCTATCCCAAATACTTGCTAGCTGTATGACCTTAGGCACTTTTGCCTGTCTCAGTTTCCTCATTTGTAAAATGGGGATAATAACAGTACCTACCTAATTCCTAGGGTTGTTGTGAGCATCAAATGAGATAATATTTGTAAAGCACTTTGCAAACCTTAAAGCAGTCATGAATGCTAACTATTATTGTTGTTAATAACCCAAGACTGATATCCACCAGGTAAGCCACACATCTCCAGACCCAGTATGATCTGAGAATGTGAAAGAGGGGAAAAGTCAGGACAGTCTTAGGTCCATCTCAATCCATCAGGACACCAGCATTACACCTCATGAAGAGCTTCTGTTCTTTGAAGAGGATAAATCAAATGCCAAGTCCCATTATTATTGATAGGGATACAAATGGGGCCTGCACAGTTTCAAGGCTGGTCTAAACTCTGGGCCCTTTAATGGTTTTATGGTAGTAATGTTCAGATGGATGAGGAGGGCAGTATAGAACTACTCAGGAGACAGATTTTGGAATATTTTCATAATACCTCCAAACACAAAGCCGTTGGCCAGCCCCCAAAGAGCCCACTGGTCTCCATTTCTCCAGGCCCGTTGAAGTTCAGGTTACCTGCCATTGGTAAGTGAGAAAGCCAGATCCCACAGATCATTACTCTTCCTGCGAGAAAGCTGGATGGAATTCTGCATTGGCTGTTCATTCAATTGTTTTATTTCTACCAGTTCTTGGAATGGTGGCTGGCATATAGTAGGTGCTTAGTAAATGTTTAGTGATTGGTCAGTTGATTGATTTTGTCCTAAATACACGTCATGCACACAAACAATTAGAGGAACATAGGGTAAAAAGATTCAGAGCTAGAGGAGACCTTAGGGTAATCTAGCCTAGCCCTTCATTTGGCAGATGAGGAAACTAAGGCCCAGAGAAATTAAGCAACTTGCTTAAGGCAATAAGAGGAAGAGCTAAGATTTGCTTTCCAAAGTCATCTTCTTTCTACTATACCATGTTGCCTCCTTCAAATTCTATTCCAAATTTCTTAGAAACCTGATTTTTTTTAATCCACCTACTAACATATATTTTGTGGACAAGATCAAAGAATCACACATTCAATCATTTCAATGAAATAGCCTACATTCACTTGAGAAGTTAGCAGGGCTCACAAGCTAGTGGATCTTCCATTTAAAATTTCATAATCTAATGGAAGTCAGAGGCCACCCTGGGAAAAGAGAAATGCTCCCTGTGGTTAACAGCGTAAAACAGGACCATGGATTGAGAGCTGGAAGGACACCCAGTCCAACCCTTGTTCTTCGGATGAGGAAACAGGTCCAGGGAAGATAAGTGACTTGGTCAAGGTACCCAGGTTGTGACAGAGGCAGGGTTTGAACTCAGGTCCTTTGACTCCAAAGCCAGCACTCTTTCAACTGTAGGTCCCAGAGAAATGGCTAATTAGATTTACTTGGCATGCCCAATCCCTGGCTTTGCAGAAAGCACCAAAGAAGCTTCCTTATGCATCTCCATGTGCCATGATCCAGCTCCATTGGCCCACTTGCTTTTCCTCTCCCAGGATGCTCCATCTTCCATCTCCATGATATTACACAGGCTGTTCCCCCATCCTGAGAATGTTTTCCCTTCTCAAATCTACCTCTTAGCTTCCCTGAGCTCCTTCAACACTCAGCTCAGATCCCATTTTCTGCAGGAGGCTTTTTTGTCCCCTAAAATGCTAGTGCCTCCCCTCTGAGATTATCTTTCCTCTTTTTTGCATGTATCTTGTATGAACCTAGTTGTTTACCCATTGTGTCCCTCATTAGAACGTTTGTTCCTTAGGAACAGGGATGGTATTTTTGCCTTTCTTTTTATCTTTAGCACTAAGCACAATATCTGGCATATAGTAAAATTATCAGCAAATAATTATTGACTAACCTCACATGCCTTTGATTCACGAGACCTTATGATCATATCAGCAGCTTTGAGAACACACTCCTCCCTTGACTGTTTCTCCCTCTCCACCTTCACTCCCTTGGTTTTTTCCTGTCTGACTGTCTATCTGCAACTCTGGGTTTGACTTTATCAGCTATCTCACCCTTGGGTGGAGGGGAGAAAAGACAGCAGCAGCCTCCAGGGTGCCCAAATAACTGTGAGCAGGGAAATCACCCCAAAGCACAGAAATGAGAGGGTGAAAATACCATCTGTTTGGATCTGGCTTTTAAAAGCAGAAAATTAGTTGGGAAAAGCACTAGGCCTGCCATCGGAAGTCCTGTGTCGAGGTCTTGGCTCTCCATGACATTGGCCCAATTTCCTCATGTGTAGCCCTACCTACCACACAAGGTTGTTTTGAGGAAAGTGTTTTAGAATGTTAAAGCTCTATATGATTTCAAAATGAAGAAGTTTGAAGGATTTGATGATTTCTGATCTCAGATGATATCAAATCTAACCTCCTCATTTTACAGATGAGGAAACTGAAGCCAGAGAGGTTAAGTAACTTGCCCAAGGGTCACATAGCTAGTAAGTGTTTAGGGCATGGTTCAAATCCAGGTATTCTTGACTCTAAGTCCATCACTCTGCCAATTACAGTATACTGTCTATCAAATGGCTCTATGGTCCCTATTTATGGTGACCTGATCCCTGGAAGTGCTGATCTGAATATGGGCTCCATGTGACACCCAAGACAGGCAGGGCACAGTTCCATGGACTTTTGTCAAGGATCCAAGATTTAAAGATCCAAATCTTACCTGATCTTTCCCAAAAAGGCAATGGTGATGCCAAGGGCCAACCCATGTGCCAGTGCAGGCTGCAGCCGACCAACCCCTTCAGCATTCTCAATGACCGACAGGCAGCCAATGAAGATGAACAGAGCTGAGCCCAGCAGCTCCACTATGCAGGGCTGGAGGTACTTTTCATACCAGTGAAGCTGGTGCAAGTCACACCCACTCTCCAAGTCTTTTTCCTTCATTTTCATGTCCCCTGACTTTGATTCACACATAGGGACAGCTGGTGGAAAGAAAATACAGAAGTCAGTGGTTCTCAACGTCTTTGAGCTCCTCCACCACCTTGCCTAAAAAACAAAAATCCTCAGTCTCAAAATAATAAGACATGCACTTTTTCCCAGCCATCACCAGATTGTCCTTAAAAACAGCAGTCTCAGAATCATAAGGCATGCAGGTGAGCATCCACTCTGACACTTACTATCTATGTGGTCCTGGGGAAGACATTTCATTTCTTTGAGGTTCACACTCCTCATCTATAAAATGGAGACAATAATAATTCCATTACCTGGATCACAGGGATGTTGTGGGGGAAAGATTTTGTAACTTTTAAAGGGTTAGGAAAAATGAGAACTACTGTTATTATTAACAATAGTGATATTATTTTTTTTTAAAAAATGCACTAGAAATGGAACCCTGGACTTCCATACTCCAGGACTCAACCCTTATAGGGAAAGTTTCCCATGGGATCAAGAGGAGTTCCCATAGGCTGCCAACAGACCCATTTGGTTTCCAATTCAAAGAAAAATTTAAGAAGATTGTCAGAATTAAAGAGACAATAACATTGACAAACTTACGTTTTCCTATAGGTCCCCTTGTCTCAGAAAGCTGAAAGTGAATAGTCTAACTGCTTCTGTAGACTGAGGAAGTTCAATACAATCCCGTGCTGGAGGTATCTCCTAGGAATCAATGTCTTAGCGGCTCTGCTTGCCTCCTCCCAAAGGCTGAGCTTTTAAGAGGCTGGAGGATTTACCCTGGTGCTGAGACAGTCATAAAATAAAGGAGGGGGCTCCTCCAGGAGAGAGAAGTGGAAATTCCCTTTATCTCAACAAGGCTAGAGTTCAAGGATCACTAAGCTCTCTGCCAACAGAGGAAAATACAATGTCTTCTGCTATGTGATGTGCCCAGAGCCCTCTGTGAGATTGTATATGATCACAGGAGCCTGTGGAGAGGGGGACAGAGGCACTCAGGAAGGAGGGCCCAAAAAAGCCAAGAAAATCGAAGCCATTCATCTGTTTCTAAGATGGGTAGCCCTAAGACTGCCACATATCTTTAAAAAAGAGAGGCAAAGGGATGTAGCAGAAAGAATTCTGACTCCAGAGGAAGGAGACCAGAGTTCAAATCCCACTTCAGATACCTGTTAGCTGTGTAGAGGCTATCACTTATCACTCACAGCCTCAGTTTCCTCATCCATATAATAGCAATCAAAAATACCTGTGCTAATTGCTTTATGGGATTATTGGGAGGAAGGCACTTCATGAACCTTAAAGTGCTATAGAACTATGACTATTAGTATTTTATATTCATTTTATTATTGTTGTTACTTATTGACAACTTACAGTTCAATGGTACTTTACAAGTGTGAAATGCTTAACACACCTCATCTCATTTGATTCTCTTGACAGACAGCCTTGTGAGCTCATCACCGTTTGAAAGTTAAAGAAACCAAACCCGAGGGAGGTTCAGTGCCTTCCCCAAAGTATGACTCCTGTTATTAAGCTCCAAAGAAATAATCCTCCCAATGTCTCATTATAAAGGAATTATGAAACATTAGAGCCGGAAAGGACCTTAGAACACAGAAGGTTAGAGCTAGAAGGGATCTTAGAACAAAATACACAGATTATTAAAGTTGGACCCTAGAACATGGACTGTTAGAACTGGATCCTAGCACATGGACTGTTAGAGCTAGAAGGGACCTTAGAACACAGAATTTTAGAGCTAGAATAAATATTACAGCAGAGGAAGAGACACCGGACATTACCTACTATCTCAATGTCTGAGATGTCATAGCCAGTAGTTTTTGCTTTTTTTATGATTCTTCCTTTTTATTATCTTCCCTGACTTCTGAAAACTGAAGGTCTATTTTTCCCTGAGTTGGAACCAAATTTCATGAGTTAGTTTGTTTCCTGAATGGATATGAACGCTTCCAACCACAGGCCAATTTCTTTTATGCGCTGAAATCCTGGGCCAAAGCTTCTCTCACTCCCCCCTGCAAAAAAAAAAAACAAAACCTTTGTATTCTGTAACATTGGAAAGTCTAATTCCAACATCAAGCCAATAAGGTATTGCCCATTTTGTCAGCTAGTCTACGAGCAGAGTTGGGCTAGCATCCCAGGGATGTCTGGCTGTTACAGCTAACATACACTTCAGTAGGTCTCTCCTGTTTCAATGGTTCTATAAAAAATGAGGCAAGGTATTTGTGGGAAATAAATGCCTGCTATATGTAACTTTTTAGCACCTTTAAAGGCCTAAGGTTAGATTGGAAACAAAAATATTTATAATAAGCTGGGTTTGTTCATGTTATCATATTTGGGAGTCAGGACATCTGGGACTAGAGTCCTTACATAGTCATACGACCTTCGGTGAAACAGTCAACCTCTTTGCCCACGGTTTTCTCATTTACAAAAATGAAGGTTTTGAACTAGATGACATCTTTTCTTTTAATAATATTTTATCTTTCCCAATTACGTGTAAAAACAAATTTTAACATTCTTTTTAAAAAAAATTTGAGTTCCAAATTCTCTCCCTCCCTTTCCCCCCATGATTGCATATGCAATTATGCAAAACATATTTCCATATTAGTCATTTTGTGAAAGAAAACATAGACCAAACAAAAAAAAACACACAAAAATAAAGCGAAAAATAGTGTGCTTTGATCTGCATTCAGATTCCAACAGTTCTTTCTCTGGACGTAGGTAGCATTTTTCATCATGAGTACTTTGGAATTGTCTTGGATCATTGTATTGTTGAGAATAGCTAAGTCATGCACGGCTTATCATCTTACAATATTGCTGTTACTAGGGCCAATGTTCTTCTGGTTCTGTTCACTTCACTTTGTATCATTTCATGTCAGTCTTTCCAGGAGATGACTTACAAAGTCCCTTCAAGCTTGGATATTCTACTTTCTAAAGGTTTTTCCAGCTCATAAGTTCTATGACTTTCTCCATTCAATTTAGAATTTTGTTTTATTCACTGAAAAGGAACAGGAATAAGAATAAAATAAACTAACCAGAATCATATAGACCAGAATCAGTTTGGGCCACTTCTAGTATTGCAGACCCCTCAATAGCTTTTCTCTTTTTTTTTCTTTTTAGGCAATTGAGGTTAAGTGACTTGCTCAGGATCACACAGCTAGTAGGTGTCAAGTGTTTGGTCTCAAGGTGGATTTGAACTCAAGTCCTCCTGCCTTCAGGGCCAGTGATCTATCCACTGTGCCACCTAGCTGCCCAGCCCCACCTCAATAGCTTTTGAAGTTAAAGATGGTACATGAAAGTAAAATATTCCTTCTCTCCCCCTCGAAAAAAAGGGAGCCATAACTTGGAGACATATATATGTATATAAATATATATTTGTGTGTATATATATGTGTGTATGTCTATATATGTATGTATGTATGTCTATGTGTGTATAGACATAGATACATAGCTTTTAAAATCCTTTTTTTGTACATTTTCAGTCCCAATGCACTAATGATGGAGGGGGAGATCTACCTTTCCTGTAGTGTCACAGACGACATTAATCCTGGCATGGCTTTTCCACAGTTCTTGTCCTATAGCTGAATGGTGATAGCTCTTTACCTGCTAAAGTTCACACACTACGCCCTTGAGCTTGGATGCCAAGCCAAATGGTCCTCCTCTCAGCCCTGTCCCTCATGTAAGCCCTGAACTTGAGGCCTTTGTAACATTTTTTCACCCTATCATTTGTCATTCACTAGTATTCTGAATCAAAAGGTTCTCCAAATATCCTTCCTCTAGACTAGCACCAACTGAGGCTTTGCAAATGTTCATGATCCCATTTTTTCCCACAGCAGCCCTGCAAAATAGGTGCTATTATTTTCATGGCAAAGATGAGTAAATGAAGGCTCAGAGAGGATAAGTAATTGAAACAGGGCAACAAAACTAGGAAGTGACTAAGATAGGATATGAACTCACGTCTTCCAGGAGTCTATCAGCTTTGGTATTCTGCCTCTCAAAGAGGAATAAGGGGGTGGCTGCTACCCACTTTTCTTCCAAAGCAATAATACTCACTACCAGAGTCAGGACACACACCTTATTGACCTTGGCTATAGTACTAGGTAAAAAGAGTCCTTTGATGCCACCTGAGAGACAGCAATGATTACCAAGTAGCTCAAGACAGAAATATCCCTCCAGCAGAAAAGTTAATTTGTTAGGAGTGAGTCATTTATTGAAGACAGAAAATGGGCAATCTAAGATCTCTTTAATTCAGGAGTTCTTAACTTTGGATCCACTTGGGGTCCAGCTCTTATGGATGGATTTCAGGAGGTCCATGAATTTGTATAGGAAAAAAATTACATTTTTACTTTCACTAACCTCTAACTGAAATTTAGCATTTCATTCAATAATTTAAAACATCATTCTGAGAAGGGATCTATAACCTTCACCAGACTGCCAAAGAAATTTATCACACACATACACACACACACACACACACACACACACACAAACAAACAAATTAAAAACCCTATTTTTAGTGTAAAAAAATAGCCCAATATTCCTCATAACATTCTGAAGGCACCTATCCCTGCAGGTAGACTCATAACTTCCATTTAAGCCTTCCTCTGAATGGAACATGAATACAATTGAATATTACTGTGCTGTAAGAAATGAAAAATATCATGGCTGTAGAGAGAAGCATGGAAAGATTTACACGATCTAACGCAGATTGAATTAAACAATATATACAGTGCCTACAAAATGTAAACAGAAAGAACAACTGTATGAAAATCTGAAAAGCTACTAAGTATTTAAAAAGATATCTCATTTAAAGAATAATATACTTCCCCTACCTTTGATACAATGGCGGAGTTGTTAAGTATGTCTAAGCTAAGGAGTGGAGCAGAACCCAGGGTCACTGACCTATAAAGAAGTCATAGGATCAAAAGTTCAGAGAGTAAAGCCATCTATAGTCATATGAAAAAATGCTCTAAATCACTATTGATTAGAGAAATGCAAATCAAAACAACTCTGAGGTACCACATCACACTTATCAGATTGGCCAACATGACAAAACAGGAAAATGATGAATGTTGGAGAAGATGTGGGAAAATTGGAACACTAATGCATTGTTGGTGGACTTGTGAAATGATCCAACCATTTTGGAGAGCAATTTGGAACTATGCCCAAAGGGCTATAAAAATGTGCATATCCTTTGACCCAGCAATAGCACTTCTAGGGCTATATCCCAAAGAGATCATACAAATGGGAAAAGGACTCATATGTACAAAAATATTCATAGCAGCTCTTTTTGTGGTGGCAAAGAATTGGAAATTAAGAGGATGCCCATTAATTGGGGAATGGCTGAGGAAGTTGTGGTATATGAATGTGATGGAATACTATTGTGCTATAAGAAATGATGAACAGGCTGACTTCAGAAAAACCTGGAAAGACTTGTACGGTCTGATGCTGAGTGAAGTGAGCCGAACCAAGAGAACGTTGTACACAATAACAGCCACGTTGTGTAATGACTAATATTGATAAACTTAACCCTTCCTGGCAATACAAGGATCAAAGACATCTCCAGAGGCCTTGTGATGGAAAATGCTATCCACATCCAAAGAAAGAACTATAGAAGTTGAATTGCTATTTTTTTCTTCTCTTCTGTTGAGTTTTGTTTCCTCTTTCTGATGGTTCCTCCTATTGGTTTTAATTTTTATTTACAACATCACTAATGTGAAAATATGTTTAATATGAATGTAAAAAAAAAAGTTCAGAGAGTAATGAAGACTGAAGGATTTGAATATGGATTCTCTCATCATTGGGAATATCCAGATCAATAGAGCTTCCCAAAAGTGTAGACAAAATTACAGAGTTTATGGTCAAAGCAACCTGTCTATGATTTCCTCTTTCCATGTCAAGATGATCCTTATTGAAAAGGAACAGATTATTCCTAAACCAGAAGAGGAAGTTATTCACAAGATAAATATACCTCAAAGAAACGGAAGAAAGGAAAACTTAATGGCATTCAAGAATATAACATATTAACAAGCAAAAAATAATAATAATAACATTTGTTTTAAAAGAACAAGTCATGCCAGATAAGCCTCATTTCCTTCTTTGAAGGAGTTACTAGACCAGTGGAGCAGACAAATGCCATATCTATACAATTGTCCCTTTCACATTGCAACTTTCACCATCGCGGTTATAATGAGTCACAAGTCAGCATAAGAAATTAAATGGGAATTTCGGGGGGTGTTTTGCGGAAGCCACATGACATACAAAGGGCAGCAGATGACACAGAGCCTATGACCAAATACTTAACCCAAATTTTACAATAAAATAGTGTGAACAAGCCATAAAAGAAAAAAAAATCAGACTTCTTCTCTGGTATAATGGGAGGGTCGAAAAATTTTATGCAGATTTTCCAGATAGTGGGGGCACCATGCCCCTAACCCCTGTGATGTGGAAGAGATCATTGTAATATCCTTGGATTTGACCAAAGCATTTGACATATCTATGATTTTCTTTAGTCTGAGAGAACAAACTAAAAAATAAAACAGTTAATTAGAGTCAAAATTGATTAAACAACCAGTCCTAAAAAGTGATTAAGTTTTAATCAATGTTACTCTGGAGGTAAAAACCATAGTAGAGTGTTCTGTTCAAAATTTTCATCACTGACTTGGATAAAAACATAGTTTACATGCTTATCGAATATGCAAATAACACAAAACCGGGATAGATAACTAACATGTTGGATGACAGAAATAGAAATTGAGGCTGGATGTGAACTCAGATTTTCCTGACTCCAGATCCAGGGCTCTATCCACTATATCATCTAGCTGCCTCATAATAAAGTATGTGAGAATAAGTGCATAGATCAGGTCAAAGAGGGATACAGGATTCAATGAGGAAAAGATTATTCCTAGCTGGGGAAAGAGGAGAGAGGGAGGAGTGATCAAAGAAATCTTAATAGTCACCCCCTTCTCAGAAGACAACCAATGACTTGGATGAAACCCTAGAAACTATGTTTATCATATTTGCAGATGACATGAAACTATGAGAATTAGCATGTGGTATGACAGTTAATATCCCAAAAGTTCTTAAGAGACCAGGATAGGCTGAATCTAATAATAGGAAATGTAATAGGAATAGAAGGGAAGTCTTAAATATATGTTGTGAAAAAAAAAAAACTTCACAGGTGGCCCAGATGTGGCTATACACCTAGGCAGTGAGGTGGTGTGATGGATAGAGTTGAAAGCTTAGAGTCAGGAAGACCTGAGTTCAAATCTGGCCTCAGACACTTACTAGCTATGTGACTCTAGGCAAGTTCGCTAACTTCTGTTTGTCTCAGTTTCCTCAATTGTAAAATGAACATAAAAACAGCACCTGCTTCATAAGGTTATCATGACGATTAAAAATGAGATAATACCTGTAAGGTGCTTAGCAAAGTGCCTGGCACACAGTAGGCACTTAATAAATGTTTACTCCTCTAATTCTCCCCCATTAAACCCTACTTCAAATGCCATTTGGTCTAGAAAAGCCTCCCTGATTCCCCCTTACACACACACACACACACACACATACACACACACACACACACACACACACACACACACACACACACACACATTCTGGGTCCCCTCTCTTAAATCTCAGTCTTATCTGACAAGGCTCATATATTACATTCAGTGTAACTTTCCAATGTACTATCTTATACTCTTCCTACAGCTCTCGGTGTCTAGTGTCTAATCTTTCTCCTTGACTGAAAGCTCACTGAATGTTTGGATTCTTCTTATCTAAGACTTTATCTCTCCCTTTACAAAGCACAGACTTCTGAACACATTTCATGTTTGACTAATATTTATTTTATTGTATGAATGTATTGTTTATTGTAGGGGCAGCTAGTTGGCACAGTGGATAGATTGCCCCACCTGGAGTCAAGCAGACTCATTTTTATGACCTCAGACACCAGCTACATGACGCTGGCCAAGTCACTTAACCCTCTTTGCCTCAGTTTCCTCATCTGTAAAATGAGCTGAAGGAGGAAATGGCAAACTATTCCAGTATACTTGCCAAGAAAACTCCAAATGGTATCATAGAGTCGGGCGTGACTGAACAACAACTTTATTTATTGTATCCTTTCTAGCTCCAGCATAAGATGGTCTATGTTCCGAGGTCCCTTACAGTTCTGACATTCTTGAATCTCACTCATATCATATCAGCCTTCCTTCAATTTTCTGTTGCAGTTATGTTCAATAACAGTTTTTCCCATTTCCTTGATAGTGGACAGAAAAATTTTTTAAAAGAAAATACTTAGTAACGGATTAACTGCTCTATTAATGAAATATGATCAGTTAAAAATGGGTTCTAAACCTGATTCATGGTGAAATAGAGGCACTGATCTCTGAGATCCTACTCTGATACTCTTTGAATTAGAAAAATTCCATGTAGTAAAAGCTATTTTCAGTGATACTGAGCCACCTATTTTTCACTCTTTTTTCTTCTTTGATTTCTTTTTCTGAAAATGACCACCTTGCTTACATGCTTGGCACTGAGGACACCAAATCCAGAAACAGTACCTTCCTTTGGTTTTATTCCAATGCTAATAGTCCCTTTCCCCCAAAGTTGTCCTCTGCTTCTCAATACCACCCACCATCTGCTTTCTCTGCTTCTATTCCTAAACTGGGGAGCACAACCAGAGAGATTAATGAAGTTATCCTGACTGAGTCCACTCCTATCTAGCCACAACCGGGCTCTCACTGCTGCCCAGCAATCCTTTTATTCCTTTCTGCCTGACTTTATCACCTTCCAAACAACAATCATTCCAGACATGCCCCTCTCTCCTCAGACCTCTCATCCCTGCCTCTCTCTCTCAGCAGAGAACCCAACTTGGACACCATCTCTTCCTCTTTCTCATTCTGTCACCACAGACAACCATATTTTCTATTTTAGTAGAAACATCTACTGTGAATTCCTTAATTCCCTTCCTTTAGCTTTAAAACCTCTCTGTCCTTACCCATTCAGTCTTCCTTCCCTCAAACCTCAGGGAAAGAGCTAGTCTTCTCCCTTATTAAAAGTAAGCCCATTACTCCCTCCTTTCAGACCTTGCTCCTTCAAACATCCTCACTCTCATTTTCATTCTCCCCCTCTCTTTTGGCACCTTCCCCTCTGCTTATCAACATATTCACTTAGGGGTGGGGCCACCTGATGCGTGATTTCATTAATGTAGGGAATTCTCCTGTGAGGAAACTCTCTCTACCAGTGCAAATCAACAACTGTCCTACAACTTTTAGCCTTGGACAGTTGTTTGAGGCATTGAGAGGTTAAGGGATTTGCCCAAAGCCACACAGCCAATCTGTATCAGAAGCAAGACTTGAAGTTAGGTTTTCCTGACTCCAAGGTTCTCACTGTAACAAGTTGCTCATATCTCTCAAATGAGGAGGGAAGGGAGGGAGAGAGGGAGGGGCAAGTGGAATCTTTCCCATGGCCCTGTTATCATCCTCTCTCCTCCCATTCACTGTCAAACTTCTAGAAAGAATAGTGTACATATTGTGCTCCTACTTCTGCACCACCCACTCGTTCTTTAATATCTATATCTCCATGTTTCCCTACATATCTGCCTTTTCTTTCCTTTGCTGTACTGAAACAACACTCTTCAAGGTCATTAATGATCTGATTATGCGAAAATCTGATGGTCTTCTTTTCTGAGTCCTCGTCTTTCTTGACTGCTTTGAACCATTTGTTACTGCTCACCAATAATCTCTTCTTGCTCCACAATCACTCCACACTTCACTGGATTTTTTTCCTTCTCCTGGCACCTAAATATGTGCTTTTGGGTCCCTCAAAGCCACCATCTATTTTCTCTCTCTACTTTCTATTTTGCCCAACTCACCCAACCCCATGGCTTCAATTATCACCTCTCTGCAGATTCTCGAAGCATAAGTATATTGGAAAGAGCAAAGACTTTGGAGTCAGAGAATCCGTGTGACATTGGACAAAGAACTTGACCTCTCTGGTCTTCAGTTTCTTCATCTGTAGAGGAGAAGGTTGGACAAGATGACTTCTAAGGTCCTCTCCACCTCTAAATCTAGGAGTCTATATCCCTAGTTGTAATATCTCTTTTGAATTCCAACACCACATTTCCAATTTCCTAGTGAATACCACTGCTGCCTCCCACCTAGACGTACCACTGGCAGCCAAAACTCATCATGCATAAAACAGAACTTATCATCTTCCCTCAAAAAATCTACTCATTCTGCAAACTTCTCCTTTTCTATTGCTATCACCCATGCCTGAAGCCACCACCATCCTTAAATCCTCCTTTAATGCTCATATCCATCATTACACTTCATCTTATTAAAGAAAAGCCTCTAAATAAGGACAGAAGAAGTTTCTAATTACAATCTACCTATCTTTATCTATAACTATATTAACCCACTTTCCACTACCAATGTTAAGATAATTTCCACCATTAGTCACCAAGTCTTATAAATTCAGCCTCCACAGTTTGTCTTGTATCAGTGCCTTCCTTTCCATTGTCAATGCCATTATTCAATTGTAGACTCACGTTATCTTTCATCCAATCTACTTTTAGGAGAGATATAGTTGCACAAGTGCTGGGCTTAGAGTTAGGAAGACCTGGGTTTGAATCCCACCTTGGATACTTACTGTGTGACCCCAGCCAAGTAATTTAACCTCTTGTAGCCTCAGTTTTCTCACCTGCAAAATTGGGATAATAATAGTACAGAGCTGTTGTGAGGATCAAATGAGATCATGCATGTAAAGCATTTTGTAAATCTTAAAATATTATCTAAATGTTGGCCCATGACTTCCCAGACCACCTCTCTATCTCTGCCCCAGTGGTATTCTCACACTTCTCCATCCCTATTGCCTTTTCTTCTGTTTGTTGAGTTCCTCCTTGGACCTCCATTTGAGGAAGCACCTATAAAAATCATCATGCTCTCTTCAATCCTGGACCGATCCATGGGGACATCAAATCACCTTCCCATCTTCCTAGCTCCCTTTTATGCTTCTTCCCCCGTTAAAATGTAAACTCCTTGAGGGCAGGGACTATCTTCCTTATGCTTGTACTTATATTCCTAGCACTTAGTACAATGCCTAGCACATAGAAGAGAGAGAGAGAGAGAGAGAGAGAGAGAGAGAGAGAGAGAGA